>NW_009190787.1:945-20671 GCF_000690835.1 Fulmarus glacialis
CATTTCCGCCCAGGACAAAGGCGGCCTGAGCCTTCCTGCACGAATGGGGAGCCGGCCAAAGGGCACCCTAAAACACCGGGACGTTCTCCGGGGGGCACCACCTCCTCTCCATCTTCTCCCCGTCCTTCCCTCTCCCACGGCGGGGAGGCCCCCGCAGCGCTGGAGCTCTCAGGGTCGGCAAAGAGGACGAATTTCATTCACCGAGCGCATGCGTCGAAGGCGGCGGGAAGGAGCTGTAAAACCGGAGCTGGCTGGGGCAAGGATCCACAGGACACCAACAGAGCCGGAGCCTTTCACGTTATAAACATTTATTTATAGATGTACAATTGTATAATTAATTCTAAATCGAGAGATACAGCCTCTGTGAGCATCCGTTAGGATCTACGCCTTCTCGCTCGTTATTATCCATGGATATCTACTTGGGGGAAAAAAAAAAAATCAAAAGGTTTTGGCGGGCAGGCTCTGGGCAAGGAATGCTGTTGTGCAAGACACTCGCACCTTTTGCGAACATGATTTTTGTTTAACCCCCTCCCCATGATCTCTTCACGCCGGCTAGCCGGTGCCTCTAGTAAGAGCTATTTCCAAATGCCGTACTTCCACCCAATTCCTTCCAAAGGCGGAGGAATCATTTAAAAAAAAAAAAAAGAAGGAAAAAACCCCTTAAAATCAGGTCCAAGTCATGGTGGCTGTGGGACAGTAAGGCTTGCAGTTAACGGGAGGGCTGATATTTTGCAAAATAAATAAATAGAAGACAACAGAGCACATGGATTCCTAACAATAAAGAAATGAAACCACCTTACCTCCCACCTCTTCCAGCCCCAGCCACCCCCCCGGGAGCTGCCGCGCTTTTGATTCATTCCCCTGAGGGTGTCGGGGGACGGTTCTTACTGGAAATGTCCTTAGACAAAAATGAACTGCAGAGTACCAAAAAAACCCAGAGTCCAGTTTATTCCACGGGAGGTAGCTCCGCTCATGCCGGTTTTGCTTCAAAGAGACGACTCCTAACCTGGAGCGCCCTCCCACCGCCCTAACGCCGGTCCTGCCCGACGGCGATCGCGTGAGAGACGCGCTGCAGAGCTCAGGCGGGGTCCGAGGAGAGATCAGGCGCGCTCTCCGATCTCCCCCCGGCAAAACTTCTTTCAACAGAAGCAATAGAAAGCTCCGTTTCTTATGAATTAGCAGTATTTTACAGGTCTCCTCTAGGAAACGTTAGAGATAGAGTGTCAAGGCCACAACCACATTGCAAACGGGAGTGCTGGTGGGCGAGGAACCCCAAGTGTAGGACACACAAAAAAAAAAAACCAACAAAGGGAGACGGCTCGTGGAAAGCCCTCTTTACAGAACGAATGCCGCACGCTGATTACGAGGCAAAATTAAAGCAGACTCTGCAAAAAAAGAAGTTATGTGCACAAACAAACCCAACGACTGATGAGTGAAAACCATCCAGGACAATCTTTCCCGTCACCGAGTGCGACGCCCGGGGCTCAGCTGACCCGCTGCAGCTTCTGCCAACGCTGCAAAACCACACCACAAATCTGGACAGTTTCCCCGATTTCTTTCTTACCCCCTACAGATTTGGAATTTCTTTTATTAAAACCCGAAAGGCAGGTATCGACATCCCAAGCCGCAGAACGCCGCTGTCCTCCAGAAAGCAAAATACAGTAACTGCGAAGTGATTCTTGTTTTAGTGTGTCAGGCAGGAAAGCGCTGCAGAGCGAGACACCCTGGGAAGAGACTTCCCGCTTCCCTGTTTACCAAACCAGGCAGAAAACAAAATAATTTAATCATCCAAGCCCCTGCATAGTTTAAAAGTACAACATATATACAGCTATAAATTAATTCTAAATAGATTATATTTTCTTCTCTTTTTCCTAAAGCTTTCTTTTATCACCAAATTGTCAAATTTCTCTCTCCGGCGGCAGTGACCAGCGCAGTCGCGAAGGGTCTCCTTTTGCTTCACGGCTTCTGCAGTTAGCTCGTGTTATTTTACACTCTACGCGTTTGTTCTCGGGGTTGTGGATCCCAGGAGCAACGAGACTGTCGCACGGCAGCGGTGTCGGAAGGGAAGGAGGAAGACGGGCAGCTTGATTTCCTGTCCTAATCGCTGCCTGAGACATAGGTCGAACGGCGGAGACAGGCAGAAAGAGGGCAGTTGTGCGTTGCTAATTCTCCAATTCCATTTTTAAGATAAGGTTTGATTCTTTTAAATACCAAGTCTGTCACCTCGGCTCAGTGCACTTCACCAAAAGTCTTCAGGCATTTCAAGAGTCTGGGAACAAAAGCGGTAGCGGTGTCAGTCTCCGGACGATCGCACGTCACCGTACCTCCCCCTTTCCTTCCCCCCTCCCCATTACAGGCAGCAGCTTTTTCAGTCGCGCTCTTTCAATCCGCAGCAGGCCCTCTGCCTGAGAGAAGCCTTCTTTTCAGACCACGGGTACAGAAAGGGAATTAAAGAAAAGCAGGTAATTAATGCTGGTCTATCGTCAAAGAAGAGGCGCAGTTATCAAAACAAGAGAGCGGGCGTATCAAGATAAGAATGGTTCCAAAAACAGGATACACCCAAAAAAAGGCCGAATGCGACCCAGAGGATTTGCTTTAAAGGCCAAACCTTCAGACGCGCTCCCTTTGCCAAGGAAAATAAAAATCAAACAAAACCTCCTTTGCTAAACCTTGTGTCTACAAATCAAACAGCTAGATGTCCAACGTCCCCAAGAAGCCTTTGCAAGCCTAAATGGTGTCCGTACAACTAACGCTTGGTGCAAGCTTCACCTCCGATTTATTTTCTATAGAAACCCTGTTTTCAAATAATTTTGTGGTAGGAGGGACCTGTATGTTTTACAGCCATCCCAGCAGTATCCGGTAGGCAAAATCAGCCCAGAAAATTAAGCAGAAAAAGGACTCCAAACTCCGCGCCAATTTTTTTTCATTACTTTTGTGCAGCTCTCCCTGGACCCAGCATACCCGGTCTCACGCGTGCTATCTGGGCTCGCCTTAATTCAAGCTCTCCAACCCCCAACTCTTCCAGACTCCCCCTCAGCTGCTTTTACTTTGATTCCCAGTTTAACGCAGTAAGTTACTTCTACAACCTGCTGTGAATTCTGGCCATTTGCTTTGTTCTCCTTGAGCGGCATGGGAAGGCAACGGGAGGGCAAGGAACATCTGTTTAGTAGGAGTCCATTCCCTGTCATCATATTGCTTCAAGTGCCAGGGGATAACAGCTTTTTCAGTAAAACAGACAAGAAAGCAACCAAAAAAAGGTTCATTAAAATGTGGCTGCTGGCTGCCATGGCCGGTAAAAAACCTTCCAACCAGCCGAGGCGCACATAGCCGCTGTATCAAATGCGCAGTTGACAAGACCTCAGCTGAGTCGCCAACACGCCCAGGGCTTTTGCTCTGTTCCTAGAGACCCGACAGCGGCAGTGCCAGAGAAAACAGGGAGCTTGGAGAGAGCCGAGGGTGCCGACATGCAAACTAAACAAAATCAATTTCCCAATTAACGAGTGTACGCTTGACGGAGGGGGGTGCTTCCCCCTGTGACGTGTGTGCATCCAGAGGAGACTCGTGAAGATCTGTGTCTCAAACAGAGATTTAAGTAAGTATGAAAAGCACTATCGTGCCCTGCTCCGCTGCCAGGGGAAGCATCACCGGCTCGTACTTAGACCTCTGCTGAGCGGGCAGGCGGTGACTATCCGTGCAGAGAGGCTTGAACGTCTGACAGTCTGCTACAGCTGGGGGTGCCCATCTTCTGTGCTCGCTGGTACAGATCCGAGTCTCCGAAGTAGCGTGCCCGGTACAACAAGCCTTCCTCTGCAGAGGGAAAAGCCCAGCGTTACAGACGAGATGTGGAAGGAGACCCACCCGCCGGGCCACGTCCCACCACGGGTTCTGCTGGGAACAGGAGGCACCTCGAGTTCTTCAAGGCGAGGTGAAGCACAGGATGAAGCTGAGGAAATGCCCCGTGCCCTTTAGGACAGGATGGGCGTAACATTTGCTGACAGCTCATCCATCCCAGGGAAAGCCTTAGGAACCTGACAGGACCTGCCTCTAGTCCCAGGAGGCACATGAGGCAGCCTACACAAAGGTTACCCCAGCAGAAACGCAGAGGCTCAGAGATGGGTGCATCGACCTCATTTGGCACCACTGGGGGCTCTGACAGCCCCTCCTGCCTCCCAGGTGCTCAAATCCTACCCCAGCCCCTGCTCCAAGAGCTGGGAACAGGCGGGCAGAGAAGTCAGGTCACCCCTGGGATTTGGCAAACAGTTTGCTGCCCTCGCCACACTCTCCTGCCTGGCTAGAGGGCCAGATCACCTCCGTCCCTCCCAACCCTGCGTGCCTTCAGCAGCAGGCAAGGCGACGTCAGTGCTGCCACCGCAGCCTTCAGAGCAGGGATGGGATGCGGGATGGAGGACACAGCAGACTTTCAGACACGGTCCTCGAACAACTAAAATATTACGCAGAGCTATCGGGGGCCTCCTGAAAATGAGATGACTGCAACCTTCCCCCTCCACTGGAAATCAGAGATATCCTACTGACACGGCAGGGAACCTCCGGGGCACAACTCCTGTCTGACCAGTTCTACAGCAGCATTAAAAAACAAAACAAAACAAAAAAACCCCACATACTGGATTTGTCACGAATTCATAGATAGGAAAAAAAGCCAACACCACAGGAAATGTGCTTGCACCATGTTAAAGTGTAACTTTAGCATAACTCAGTCCCCAATAGAAGACCCTTCTGAAGCCGACCTCGTGCAGCAGCCAAGACCCTCCGCTCCCGACCCCATACTACTCACTCTGCTGCTTCTCTTTCCAGCAGTTATTTCGAAGGTTTGCAATGTAGTCGTCTTCCACGCTCCTTTCAACATTTTTCAGGTTCGTGCCCGTATATTCATCTGCAAAGTTCTCGGATACGTAGTAGACGACTTTCAAGTGCTCTGTCACTCTCCTCTGTATGTGACCCACAGACCTAGTTCAGGGAGAAGAGGCAGAACAGTGTAGGACACGCTTCAAGGGCAGAGGAAAAAGCTCCCAGCTCTTTATAATGCACAACATGCCACGATACCAAACCGCTGAAAACATACATCACTCCTATGCATCCACAGACTTGAAGGTTTGGAAAGGAGAAGCATTTCTGGTGGAAACGGAACGCCAACACAGGGAGAGAAAACCTGCCAGGCCTCTAGCTAGGTGGGCAGAGCTCTGAATACAGACATAACTCTGAGGCAGATTGCCCAAGGCCTAAACCCACTTAAAATAAAGTGTTCATTAGAATTTTCAGCACTAATTAAACCTCTCTGCAATTTCCTTGCTGACGACACCACCATCTGTTTTTGGCGGTGAGCCCCAAGGATGGTTACAAAGCTCGGAGGCTGATGCTTGCGCGGTGCAGGGTGAGAGCAGCCAGCGAGGCAGAACGGTGCCCGCGCAGCGGAGGACGGCAGCGCCGAGGTGAGGGCAGAGCAGGGGCTGGCTGTCACAGCTCCCCAGCAACCCCCCCCCCTTGCTCAGCAAGGCTGCCCGTCGGTCGAACCCAGTCCCCTCTGCTAAGATATCTGCTAACCCCAAGAGCGTCAGCTTCCTCTACCACATCACATGCTGCAACGAACACTGTTGCTGCAAGAACAAAACTAGACCCGCTCTGCACTCGAGCCTGCACTGACTAGTACAGAAAGCACTTTCTAGAAGGAAATCTCTTCTTACCCTACCCCTGTGGATTTGCATTTCAGACAGAGTCCTGTACTTATTTTCCTCAACACTCCAGCAAACCTAGAGATACTCACTAGGGCGTGTTTGCAAGCTGTAACACAGGACCTGTGCCCAAACACTGGATTCATCAGGAACAGCTCCAATTGGAGATGTGCCCAAAGTTTCCCATAATAAATACCAGCTGGCTTGCTGCATTAAAAGCAAGCCCGATTCTTAAGCCAGGTGTAAACATTAACTCATCTGGCTCGCCCTTCAGTCTGTTATCAGGGTTTACAGGAGTGATTCAAAGACTCCTGCACGTTTCATCAAGGTCCAGCACTCAGGGACGAGCGGTGGGTAACCGGATAGACTGAACATGACCAAAAAGCTCTCTTGGCATTTTTTGAGACAAAGGCTAACGCATCTCCGGCAGTGCCTGCTGGCAGAGATGCAGTCTGGAAGAAGCTCAGCTCACTATTTAACCCGTCAAGACAGAGCTCTAAGCTCTCCCGAAGTTCATATTCCTCTTCTGTATAAAGATGAACTACAGAGGCTATAAAGTATGCCCTCAAAGGAGGAGTATTTAAGCTCACAGAGCTTCAGCAGCATGCGCTGGAGTGTAAAGCATGAAAATAAGGGCAGGAGCTGGCACAAGAAACCTGCCACCTGAAGTCAGACATGCAATTAAGTCAGGCAAATTCGATGAGGTGTTAATGAAGAGCAGGGTGGCACAGACAGGCCCACAACTAGACAGGTCTTTTGGCAGAAAGCTAGTTTTTGGAAGAGATTTACAAAGGCAACGGAGTGACAAATGGTTCTTTAGGACCATTCTGTCGCCTTTCTCAGCGACAGCTTCACTATCAAGAAGTGGCATTAAAATCTCCGTGCGCCATTAAAACCTCACCAGGTTCAAAAGCTTCTCGCCTTCTGCTCACTGAGTTCAGCGCGGCAAGCTCCAGCTTTCTGCCAAACGACAGCCAAGCACAGCATCTCCCTTTACATCAGGCAGCAAAAGGGGCCCGGCTGCCTGCACGAGCGAGCAAGCGAGCAGCACCGCCTGCCGGCACAGCACGCCTTTTGCTCCCGAGCTAACTTCGTTTGAAGTGCCTTGGTCACTCAGGGAGAATGACAGAGGACTGGAACGGCTCATTTGCCACTCTTGTCCAAATCCAAACTTGGAAATCGGTTTGCTTGCTGCTAGTCAAGCACGCAGAGACAGGGACAGCACAGGGAACGGGGAACCAAGCAGCAGAGAAACCCCTGGGGCTCAGGGATGGCTTTCCTCTGACAGCTGACAAGGCTGGAAGCAAATCCCTGCCCACTTAAAAGCTGCCCTCCACTGAATGTCTTCTCGCCCCATAAACCGCCTCTTCACCAGTATAAAACAAACTGGTATAGATATATCATGCTTAATTTTATAGTCCTAATATCAACTGCAGAAATCACATCTCAATACTCTTTAGCCTCTCAGAATAACCCTTAACTGCGCCCTCTTCAAAACCGCTCCACTGTTCAGTTCCAAGCACTAATGTCACAGTCTTTACCTTGGACCCGAAAGCTGAGCTGGGTTTTATAGTATTTAACATCATCGATGGCAAATGTTGTCACCTGTGAAACTAAACAGGGCCCACTGGCTGTAACCAAGTCTACCCTCTTTAAATACGCATGAGGAACTTGCACTGACAATACATTAAGCTTTTGTCAAGAATGATGCAAGCAGCCAGAAATCAAGCCTGTTTTCCCATTCTTTGTTGGCACTGCAAAGTGAGTAAGAATAAAGACTCATTTCATTTGTCAGCCAAGTGAGCAGATCGGGGCATTTCCACAGGATCTAGAATAAAACAGCTTCACTTTCACATAGTAAATGTCTGGCCATAGCTATTTCATGGCAAGATTAGAGTTCAAAAATGAGATTTCTCTGGGAGTGTCTTTTACTCTACCGGAGTGTCTTTTATACCTTCTTCTCTTCCTCTGTTGTTTTGTATCAGGCATAAAACTGAGGCTTTCATGAAGAACAGATCTGGCTTTTGTTTATCACACCCCAATTTTAACTCTACATCTCAATTCATTCTGCATATGGGATGTGGGTGCTGGGCTACAGTCTCTCGTCTGTCCCTTTCTAGGACAGACCCACAGCTGCGGGTATGGGCTGCAGAAGGTCCCTGTCAAACAACATCCTCCCTTAGGCAAGTGAGCACCCTCCAACCTTCCCCACACCTTCCATCTCAAGACCTGTTTGAGAACCAGGAGGCCTTCACTGATGTGCGAGACATCTGGCAGCAAGAGCAACTGTGTGATGAGATAAAGCAACAACAACAAAAAAAAAGACAGGAAAAACAGAGAGCCTAGATCCCTACCCCATCACGCCACCCCGCCCTCCAGAACCCACCCCCCGCCCCAGCTGGATAAGTTTTAGAGTAATGGGTACTAACGGCCTCTGGCTCAAACTGTAGGGTGGGCTGGAGACCATCATCTGGCTGAGAGCAGACACAATGATCAGGATGAGGATAGGCATCAGCTGGACAAACAACCCAAGGCCACCCTGAAGGAACAGAAACACACAGTGGAGTGCCACCCAATCACTTGTACACTAGGATCCCATAGCATTGCTCTCTCTCCCTCTCAGCCCTAACACAACCTCGATTCTCCTGCTTTTCGCAGGCATTTGGCTTAGGAGGCACCCCAAAATAACTGGGGGGGAACCCAGCAGCTCACAGTTCCCCTCCAGAAAGGACAGCGTGACTCCAAAGGTCCAAACCCACTGCCCCTTCTCCAGATGTGACAAAGGGCAGAGGGAACTGGCAGGGGGAACCTTGTGAGTGAATTTCAAAAGCCTCGTGCCCATGTTTTGTTTTTCTAGAGCATATGTGGTTTCTGTCCTGCTTGTGCTAGTGAGCAGAACTGGTTTTATGGAAAGCCTTCTCCCCTCTTCAATATCAGATGAAAGTAATTCCCCCTCTACCTCACCTCCTGAGGTCCCTCCAGTTCCAGCAGAATACACTTTCCCCTTTAAGTTCTTGTTGTTTGTTTTCTAAAAAAAAAAATAATTGGCTATCGCCAGAAAACAGTAATCTTCAATATATAACCCTGGTATCTTAAATAAGAAGTCCCTCATTCTCACTTCTCTAGACCAGAGGGCTTGAAGCGCTGGAGATATAATTAGATTTTCTGTGGTGAGAAAACATAAAAATAGCTCATGCTATAAAGCGTCTTCCTTGGTTAATTAAGCATCACAGATTAGAAACACCCCATCTTCAATACTGGAATAAAAGGGAGAATGAGTTCATGTTAGGAGGAGCCACGAGTATCCACATTATCTGAAAACTGGATTTACCTTTTGAAATTACAGAATTAAATCAGAAAGGAAATGCTTATCTTGTGGTAAAGACTGGTACACTTTACTGGTGCAATCTTATTTCAAGGCGGCACTGTTTCAAGACACACCAGCATTTTCCCCACTGGACGACAGCTATGAGAGTCCCAGGAGAACAACCACCAGTAAATTAAACCGCAACTTGGTGTAAATTCTGAAGGCAGCTCACTTCCCACGACTCCAGCTTTCTGTTCAGGGGGGTGGAAACAAGCAGGACTGTTTCACAAGACAGTCACACCAACTAGCTCGCAATTCATGTATCGGAAAAACCTTTAAACTCCCAGCCCCCGCCTGTTCTCCACTTACGTCACCCTGATGTTCTCGTCTGTCCTGCCTCTGATGGTAGGTATATCGCATCCTGCCATTGCTGTATACGTGAACACTACCTATAGGCAAAACAAAACTGTTACACAAAAGTCAGAGCATGTAAGATGGTGCTGGCTGGCCAGGAAGGAACCGCAAAAGGTGGCCATGTTCCATGTCAGCCTCACCAATAAAAACACAGTAGGAAAAAGTAGACTGGGTGCTGACAACAGCAAATTCAGGAATTGTAACTTTGAACATTGCCAGAATGGGCTTGATCTGTTTCTTTGGTCCGGGCCACACTCAGCAAAGATGTAAGAGATTGTAAAGGAATCCATGCTGTGCTCGCACTTAGATCTGGTCTGCCGTTGCCACTGCTCTCAGTTTAGCCTACTTCACATAGCCAGCAGCATGCCAGCCAGTTCAGAGCTGGAAGAAGGAGGGCACATCTGCCCGGCTGGGCTGCTTCCAGGCTGGAGCTGGGATGTCTCAGTGAAATGGTGATTTGACAGACTTGGGCTATTCCTGAGATCCCTGCATACGTCCCAGTGCACAAGGTGCCTGTCCATGGTTTTGGTCAGCAGGCCACGTGGCCAAAGCCCCTGACTCAAGCCACTCCATCATGCTGTCTTGACAGGGATGGCTGTAGCTTTAGGATGAAGCGGATATGGGACTTCACTGGAGACTGATAAAAGAATTCAAACAAAAAAAATCTATTCATCAGCTGAAGCCAACATTTAATAAAATGAGCTATATAAGCCACAGCTGAAAAAGAAGTATTCCTAAGGTGTACCGAGCATGTACGTCTGAAGGCGAACAGAGACCCATCTATAGGATTTTGTAGGATCACATGAAAATTCAGGTTGGAAGTGACCTCGTGAGGTCCAACCACCTGCTCAAAGCAGGGTCAGCTATGTAGAGAGAATATCTTGTACAGGCCTCCTCGCTTCTAGTTGAATTTACTTTAGATTAAAAAATTACAACTACAAAAAGAAATAATTTTGGTAGTTTTTCCACCCCAAAACCAGAGCTCTTCCATGTCTTGTTTTAAATGTCAAAACTACAGCTGAAAAGGGAGACCGGCTGAGAAAGCGGTCCTGAATTCTCTTGGGACAGTGAGAAAGGAAAAAAAGACTGAGCTAAAATAGCAACCTGCTGTTTTTACTGGAGTAGCTTTACCTCTCTGACAGGCAGAACATGAATGCTCCAAAAGGCTTCAAGATGCCTTTGCAAGTACTTGACATTAGTGTGTTAATTCTTACATACCAGATAGGAAAGAGCTACCAGAGTAAATCTTCTCAATTGAAACAAAAATACTTATTTTTCCAAGTTGGTCCACAGAGGTCAAAGAACCACTGCCTCCACTGCCAGTCAAATCTGACTAGAGCAAATACAAGGGAGTCTCCTAAAATACCCTTATCCTTATATTAAATCTGTGTCTTTTTGATCAGAACTGACCAAGTGAAGGAACAGTCACTCGGTTCTTTCCTGCTACCCAAACCATGATCAGTACTGTGGATAGACAGGATACAGATTTAATTTTCAATTCAAGAGGTTTAAATTACGCTCTAGAAATAACACTGTCCTCTTTTTTACGGGACACAGTGGAAAGAAGGAAGTGGACACTGATCTCAGAGAAACTGCTTCAGCTGCGTGGCAGAGCAGATATAGATCAAGAACAAGGCCCAGGCATTACCATAGTTTGTTCTGATGAGAAGATTTAACTTCTAAAACCACCAAGCAGAAAAGGCTTCTTCAAAATAGGATTATTTTTACAACTAGCCTTAAAGCAAGTCATTTTTTGTTCTAACATTCAACCCAACCTAATAACAGCTAATGTTGCCAGCATGCAAACAAATACCTGAAGTTGGGAAGAAGTCCAGCTCTGATGGTATTACCTGCTGGATGCCGAGTTCTCCAAGTACCCATCTGAACAATTTAGAAAACGCTAGGTGTTTAGGTCATGTATGAAGGAGAACTCTCTCTCATCAAACTCAGCAATCCTTGCACAGCCGAGTAAACCACTACTGCATTGTTGCTCTGTCAAAAGGATCAGGTCCCATTCAAGAGATTAAGGTTTAACATGCTTACTAGAAGGAAAACCACCACCAAAAAACATGTTGAAGAGGTCCTCGGGGGAGATGTCTGCCTCAAACCCGCGGTGGAAGTCCGAGTGACTGTGTCCATGCCGAGCAGCGTTGAGTTTCTCATCTCCAAACTGGTCATATTGCTTCCTCTTCTCTGGGTTGCTCAATACCGCGTAGGCATTACCAATAGCTGAAATATTGACAATAAGGAAGCAATTAGCTTCTTTCTTCTACAGATAATACATTTAGCCCTACAAACTGCCAGGACTTGCCTTTCTCATTACACAAATGAGATTCTCAACTACCCATGTCTTTTCAACAGGCTACTTCAGCAGCGCAGCACTAGTACCTGGCACGCTTCTCTGGCAAACACAGACAGAAGGAAACCGCACCAAAAGACTCAATGAAAAAGGCCTTAATGAATTCAAGTGAAGAAGTTACGATGACTGGTATGAATTCGGTATATGTCCCTAGAGAAACCCTCTCAGATGAATGAAACTATGAATTGCGAAGGAAATACTGGTAGTAGAGCAGCTACATGTTTCACTTAATTCAACTTGTTATTTCTTTTGAACAACTAATGCCCAAATCCTTCAGCTGTAAGCAACTGTACAGGAAAACACAATTTTAGTTGACAAATTTTATTCAAAAGTGGCATTAAGGGAATTCAATGTCATAGCCTAAAACCAGAACTGCAAAGAATTTAAATATGGGCTAGATCCCTGAAAGAGACTTTAAAACCTCCCATAAAAGCTCGTAAGGGAACGTTGGCTAGAAGTTGTGTCTGTCAGCTATGAATTTCAAAGTTTCCAGATGCCAGAAGTAAGGTGTGTAATTACAAGGACTATTAAACAGTGCCTGTGACAGTGGAAATGTACTGGAACTAAACCCCCGCCAGTTCCCCAGCAACCTCAGCAGCACGTTTGAGCCTTTCTACCAGAATGTCTGCCTGCCACCCTCCTATTTCTGTACTTCTCTCTCGACTTACCACTTCCCCTCTGTACCAACCCACCCAAGAGCCTCCCTACGTGACTGCAGAGCCCATCTCCTCTCCTCCGTGTCGTAAGGAGGCAAAGATGGTCATGGCAGTAGTTGCCTGGTGTGTAAGAGACAGGGGCAGAAGTGACAGAAAAGGGAGATACATGCCCTTTGGAGGAGATGAACTCCAAGATTCAACATTTTCCGGGTAGTCAGATCGAGGTGTACGGTTTCTTCTTGGACTAGAGATTTGGAGCGTGGAGTAATGTCAATACGCTTGTTCTCCTTCTTGGTTATAATTAGTGCACACAGAGCAAACATTTCTACAACCAGGCAAGGAAGCTGGATGACAAGGACTGACTCTCAGCATATTCACTTGTTCTTTCAAACTGTGCGGTTAAGCAACGAAAATGGAGCGACTGCCTTTCTGCTGACAAAGCCCAAGAAACACCTCATTCCAAATCAGGATTTTAGCTCAAAGGAGCCAGGTTCAACTCTTCTTCCAACGTCAGCCAAAGGTAGTGATGCAAATCTGCTACAAGACAGACTGTAGCCAACTGCAACTACGGACCGAAACAAGGTCTCAGGACAAGATGTAACGCTTTATCAGCTGTCACTGGGAAGACGAATGCCAAGACTTCAGCTAACACATCAACGTAAGAAAAAATTAACTAAAATCCTCATAGCAGTGCACGTTTCCCCCTTCACCCTCTGGAACCAAACAGCTGGACTTCAGCGACCCCTGCAAACTAGGAGCTCAGCTGGGGGACTGAAGGACGGGGGAGCCAACGAGGCAAGGCTTGGAGGAGAGATAATCTGAGAGCAGATAGCTCTGCAGTGGGGGATAAAGGGCACCTTGCTTAACGCACGACTTCTGGCATGTAACTCTTGTCAAAGCCTTTGGCAAACATCATTATTTAAGATTACAGGTGAAGAAACCTGCCTTTCGCCACTTAGCAAGGATTGAAGGGTAAACTATCGAACAGCGGCTTACTGCACATACGGCGTAGATAGATGTCTGCAGATGCTCACTCTTTAATCTGTCCCCCGTACTAAAACAGGCTCTCCCAAGTAGCTGGGGGTCAGCTTGTTATTTGCTAACAGCAACACACTTATCAGTTATGGATTTAAGTCTTAAAAGACTTGAACAAACCTTACATAAGACTTTTACTGCTGAATTCATGTCTACTAGAAGCTTACCTGAGTACTGTATCAATACACTCACACCAGGCTAGCCTTGCTCCCTGCTCCAGCAGAAGTCTCAGGCATTTCACTTCCAAGACGGCCAGAATCAGACCACAGTATTTAAATGGCTTAACACTGCAAAATCAGTGCTGTACAACTGGTATCAAGAAGTTTTCCGTCTAGCTCAATGATAATAATCAAAATTCCACAGCTTGCAAAGCAAAATGGGGTTATATGTTCCAAGCAATAGCATTTCTCTTGGAAAATTATTCCAGTTTTAAGGTATCTTATTACCCAGGAAACATCCCTGCTGCATTTGTACAGAGGCCCTGAGAATCAGGCTCTTTACAGCAGAACTGAAGTTCCTGGTGACCTTCTTTGAGTTCTGGCTGGGCTCAGCTGTATGGCTGGGGCAGTTTCACCCTAGAAATTTTCACCTGGGGTTTCTATCCACTAATTCCATCTGCAGCCTTTCACAACAGTCAGGTGCCGAGTGCTTGCTTAGAAACCTGAAGGCTTACTGGCTGCCCAAAATGCTGAATGAGTGGAAGAGTCTAAATACCAGTTCTGAAGAAGACTGAGTTTCCTTCCATTGGGCCTGCCCAGCAACATTTCTCTCGAGGGATTCGTGAACCCAAGAGCTGCCTCCAGTGCTGCACAACTTACTGGGTTTCTGCTGGATTTGTCAGTAGACAGGGGTGCACCCAGCACCTGCCCCGTGCGGGACAGCTGCAGGACTTGGAGCTTCTCCCTGTTAGGTGAATGCTCCTGCATCTCTCCAAAAAAAAAAAGACGGTTAACCTCCCGAGGGAATTTCCTCCTGAGCAGCGTGGCAGGAGGCTGGAGCAACACACAGGAAGGGCTGCTAGGAGAAAAGGAAGGAAGGCTTCTCCTTGTCCGACTAGCAGAGGTGAAGCCTATCCATGGCCAACCTGTGTTTAGTATTTTAAGCTTAGAGTATACTTTGTTCATAATATAACCAGCTCAGAAGAAAAGATACAACTTTACTAAGAGCAGCTTTATTTCACTTTACCTGACTCGTGAGGTTGTTTTTAAGAGTTCTTGATAGCCCAACTCAGCACCATCGCCTGATAGCTGAGGGCAAATCACAAAGTTGGAAATGTTCTTTACCTTTAAATGCCTCTGTAGCCCCTGGTGCGTGGTTCTTATCTGGGTGAAATTTCAGTGCAAGTTTCCGGTAAGCCTTTTTCAGGTCCTCATCAGAAGCTTCTCTATTTACTCCCAGAATTTCATAGTAATCTTTGCATTGCTTTACCCTGCCAGTAGAGAGGGGAGAAAACACGGACAGTTAGTTTCAGCTGTGAAAACCACTTTGCATTGAATACATCGACTCTGCAACATCTCACACATCACAGTTTCGATCAAAGTTGTTCAATGAGCTCTGGTTTACTCAGCCCTAATTCCTCAGAGGGTGACCCAATTTTTTTCACCGACTCATTCCCGCTGTGCCTGCATTACTAGCACACAAACACTCTCACAGAACAAGTCAAGCCAGTAGAGGTAGAAGGGCCTCTCCTCAGGCAATGATATCAACCGCTGAAGTATGTGATTGGCAAATAAGCTTCAGATTCATCATGCTCATGTTTTGGAGGCTGTTTGGGAGGGACTAAACTGCAGGCCGGGATCTGAAAGATAGCTGGGCTATTGGCCTTCTTCCTCCTCTCCTCAGACTCAGTTAATTCACAGACCTAAAAATAACATCAGCTGAATTCTAGAGGAAGAAAGAGGGAGCTGCCCAGGCCTGTGTGAGCAGCCCAGCTCGTTCTGGGTACACTCGCAGCCCAGCGATGGTTCCTCCTCATGTGACTTCGATGAAATAGAATACAGCAGGCTCGGTTTTTGGAAAAATGGATGACGTAACAAGCATCCCCGTAAGTCCATTAGCCAGAGCAGCTCTTGCGCAATTCAGACCATGCCCATAACCTGAAACAAAGTTTACCAAGTGACTGTGCCTGCAGTTCAGTCCTTCAACTTCCAGTATTTGCAAACGGTAGAAAGGAATAAAGAACAGCTTCAAACAGGGTTAGGAAAACCGGTGACTGGATAAACATGCCCTGGGACTTTCCTGCAGAAGCTTTAGAAGTGTATCATGCTAATAGAGCGAAGCATCCTGCGGTGGATTTCTACTTTATCAGGCTCTAAGAGAGACCATGAGCAGAATATCATCAGAAGAGAGGAAGAAGGATGTGTCCTGTCACTTGCTACTAGAGCAAAGCTTAGAGCAGGACGGCTGCCTACTGCAAGCTACGAGCCATGACTTCCACCTACAGGATCTCAGGACCGCATGGGATTTTTCACAGTATTATTGCATAACACTAAAGCAAACATTAATGTTAAGTCCATGAGATGAATGCATCCAAAATGCCTCTTTGGACCTCAGACTGGAAAAGGCCTACGTGCCTACAGTTCTAGCCCTCGTACATGCCTTTGGGGGAAAAATCTCATCCCTTGTAGACCCAACCCAGCTGCCTCCCAGGGCTGCTGTAGCTATAAATCCTCCTAGATACCTTTCTAAACTCCTAGTGAATGAAAAACAACTCGATACGGTTCAAAGCTGACCAGATCTCTTCACAACACGGCACAGAACATGAGTTGTTGTCCAACTCTACCTACTCTTTCTGCCTTCCTCCTTCATGTTCCATCATTACATCTTTCAAACATTGTGAAAAACAGACTGGTATCAAGTACTAAACTCAAACTATAAGTTGAAGTCATGGAGAGTTGCGCACACACCTCTTCACTGCATCCACCTGGTCCTGAGTGTAGCCCTTGGGGGCCTCCCCACCAGCCTCTCCGTTGGCCGATGGGAAGTCTCCGCTCATTTTCTTGAACTGGGAATTTGTGGACTCCCTGGATTGGGACTGGCCATTGGCTGATTGCTCGTTCTTGTTGAGTGATTCAAGCAGAACTGAAATGAGAAAAAGATGAAAAGAAAAAAAAAAAGTTAAGAGACTGCCAAGCTCAATCTGCCCTTCCCACTCTCCCATAAACAGACCCCTCTTCACCTTTGCCACCGCTCTAAGACCCCCCCATCCTTCGTCAGAAAGACCCTCACCTTTTCAACCAACCCTTGAGCTCCTGCTGCTTCTGGCCCAGATGTGAGGGCTACTGCTGTAGATATTGCCTGCTTCTCCCAAAGCACGCAACCTCCACCAAAATCCCAGGCCTACCCAGCCGGACAGTCCGGGAGCCACAGTGGACCACCAAAGCGGTGCGGCCTTGTCCTCTCCTTTTTTTTTTTTTCTCCACGTCTCTCCTTAAGAGAGAAGCATTTCCACATTTGTTCTCTAGCATATTATAAAGCATATTATTCTTCTTTATCTCCTGCCTTTGAGACTCTACAGTGCTGGGCAAATTATGTGACAATACCGTATCTTTATAGAGAGCTTAGAAAATAACACCGTGGGATGCCAGTCACACAGGGACACTCCCCCTTCGGGGACAGAGAGCTGCAGCACTGATTGCTGGCAGCATGGTAGGACCCGTAACACATGAGTCAGAAGGGTGCTTTGTTCTCTTGCACTGTATTTGACATGTGTAGAAGCAGCTGTGAAAACCATCTTCTCTCTCAATTACCAAATACGAATTGCATAAATCCAGTTTCCCTTTTCTTAAGTGGGGTGCGCAGGCATATTGGGTAAACTGCTGCAGACTATCGCCTCCTCCTTGCAAGGCTCAGACGCTGTCCTCTGTCCTTTTCAGCCGAGAGGGGACAAACGTTCAGGCCTGGCCTAACTGCACAGGTGACAATGCCGTGAAACCAAGTGAGGCTCCTCCAAGAAGAATCTTTCCATCATGCATTTCCCTGGCAGCTGGATAGCACCATCTTTTAAAACTTTTTTGTCCTTTTTTAACCAAATATCAGACCGATCTCTTCATGTCTGTACTTTCTGAAGTTTATATATTGCACCCCCATTAAAGAGAATAGGCACATGTAATACAATTAAAACCAGACGACATTATTTACAAAGGCATCAGTAACTTGACGAGCTTGCAGTCCTTTATCCAGAGCCTAGAACCGAGTAGGATGTTTCATCTCCTCCTGCAGACTGCACATTACAGACCTTGCACTATGGGGGTATCACATTCTTTATGCAAGCGCAAACAACGCTTGCAGGCCAAGAGACGAGCCAAGATATCCTATCTGCCCCGCAGAGCTTGTAGGGGCAAGAAAAAACCGCTCAGTAATCCAACAGCCAATACAGGCAATTGTTACAGGACAAAGGATAAAAATGACAGCAGGCTAACGAGCAGTAACTCACTGGATGAGCTTTGGAGCTTGGGGACTTCATGGATTTCAGCTTTCAGAAAAATAAATCTTTCCTTTGCTCATATTCACACCACTAGAATGTTCACAAAATTACAGGCTCTGCTTTTGTTTCTTCCAGACCTGGAGCAAACCACCAGGCACTTTTAAACCTCGTCTCAGGCTGTCCCTCCACCCACCCCACTCTTGCTGTTTTGGGCTCAGTTCCCTACAGCTTGCCAAGAGATTTTTGGTAGTGTAGTTCCCAAAACCAACCACATAAGTCCACGTATGGCCACAGCTCAGTCCTGTTTTGTTCTACAGCCTCAGTCCTATCGCTCCTGCATCCCAAAGCCACGCTGGTCCTCCGTTCAGTCACAGCACAGCATAAATTCATAAACTACTGAAGCAGAGACTGCTGAATTAGTTTTCAATTCTGCCAACGAAACTCCCCACCAAGCATGTGCTATGGATCACTCTTCCTCGCTTATTAGCCAACATTTGTTCAACTTCTGTTAATTTTTCCAAAATTCCCACTTAAAGGCGACCAGTAGGACTTTGTCTACAGCAGCGTGCCCAGCTGCGTTTATGCAGGAGAAGATTTTTGCTGAAATCCCCTTGCAAAGCCCGTTGCTGATCCTGTGACGACACCTGTAGGACCCAGCCAGGGTCAGAGTTTAAAGCGCCGGCTGTGCAAGGTCCACCTTGCTGATCGTTGCCAAACCCAACGTAACTCACAAGAAAGAGACAAGACTTCCCAAGGGCACAGAGACAACGTAAAGACTCAACGATCACCATAGAATTGTGGAACCTTCAGCAACATTTCCCAACTACAGACCCAAAGCGCACGGGCGAGGAACCAGCAGGACATCAAGCGAAGGGTGCTTGGATGGCAGCTCAGATGGGAAACTCATACCAGCAGCTTGATTGGGTCTGGCCACAAATTAGCACACTGTATTTAACATGAACCCGCCCTGCTGTTCCCCTTTCCTCTGCTTTCCTCCCCTATGCTCCAGTTCTGTAGCAGTACATATCCCACCTTTTATCCTGGCTGTCCCAGGCCACAGGATTAGGGCAAAACAAGACTGCTTTACATTGCAAACGCGTGCTTGCTGTCATCTGGATTTGCTTTTCTGGTGGACGCCATAGCAGAGCTCCTCAGGAAGAGCAATCCTTCTCAGGGTGGGCCTTTCTATGTGCTATGCCACGCTTTTTCCTCCAAAAGTCGCTTTTCCTACCCAGTAATTTCACAGAAAGTATAAACTCTGAATGGGAAGTAAAACCACACCGCACGTATGACAGGCTGATACACTGCGTTTGAGGGAATGGAAAGAGGCCCGGTGCAACCAAACTGAGGATTACAGGAAGCCCTGGGCTCTCCGCAGGACAGACAAGCTGCAAAACACAGCCGAAGAACCAAAATTCGGATAAGGTCTGTCAAAGTAAAAAAGGAAAAAGAAAAAAAAAAAATCTACAGCCCTTTGCATAAATTTCCGCAACGTAAGAACACACGGAGAAAGAATTGTGTTTGGCTGCTTCTACAAGCCACTTCCCAGTTGCTTTTGTGACACAGTAATTACGTATGCCATAAAGCTTCCAGGAAATGAGATCGTTCCTCAAAACCCATAAAACTGGCAGAAGGTCTTCCAGAAGGAAGGTTGTTTTTTTACGCGTGCTGAAACAAACTGCAGTAGCTGCGCTGTGGTCATCAATGGGGGTGTACGAAACGAGAAGCAACGCTTGCCGAGGGGAACAGACGGGGAAAACAAGCACGCTTGAGCACGTAAGCTCAAACAAGGTCTGTTTGCCTGCCTTGCAAACTGCGTGAAACCGCTGCCCGCCGCTCCTC
>NW_009190788.1:0-1662 GCF_000690835.1 Fulmarus glacialis
ACGAGGATAAGGCTGAGGTACGTAACGCCGCCTTTGCCTCAGCCTTTAATAGTCAGAGCAGCTATCCTCAGGGTACTGCAGCCAACCGGGAGAATGTCATTCCACCACCAATATAATTCAGATCACCTAAAGCTCAGTTGCTACTTTGTCTTTCCTTGGAAGAGCATATGTCTTTCTACTGAATGAAAGAACTCCAGGAAGAGATTAGTTTAGGCTAAAGTTAGTGATAATGAATGCCAAACATAATAACCAATTTTTTATTGAAATCACAAAAACTATGAGGATGACATTTCTGGAATGCTCCCTTTCCTCATGGAGTTGTCTTATTTGTGTGGAACAGCTCATCAAAAGATCAGACTACTTTCTTGTTATGTCTAAACATTTCTTTGAAATTGCTATAGTATTTATGCAAAACAAGGATTCAGAATTAATCACAATTCTAATTTCTGTTTTGGTAATGTATTGCATCTGGCTGAGATGGAGTCAATTTTCACCATAGCAGCCCTCATAGTGCTGTGCTTTGTAGCTAGAAGGGTATTGATAACACACCAGTGTTTCGGCTACTGCTACTGCTGAGCAGTGCTCGCACAGCATCAAGGCTGTCTCTCCAACATTCCATTCCCCCTGTAGGCTGGGGGTGGGCAAGATCTTGGGAGGGGACAAACCCAGGATAGCTGACCCAAACTGACCAAAGGGATATTCCATACCGTATGACGTCTACTCAGCAATAAAAGCTAAGAGAAAGTAGGAGGAGGGCGGGCATTTGTTATTATGATGTTTGTCTTCCAGAGTGACCGCTACGTGTACCGAAGCCCTGCTTCCCGGAAAGGGGCTGGACATCGCCTGCTGATGGGAAGTAGAGAATAAAACTTTTGTTTTCCTTTGTTTCTGCACGTGGCCTTTGCTTTTGCTTTATTAAACTGTCTTTATCTTGACCCACGAGTTTATTTCCATCTTATTTTCTCCCCTCCCTGTCCTGCTGAGGAGGGGAGTGATAGAGTGGCTTGGTGGGCACCTGGCAACCCACCACAGTCCTTTTTGGTGCCCAACGTGTGGCACGAGACAACAGCAGTTTTATATTAAGCATGCTATAGCTATAGTAATAAAGTGGCAAGCTCCTGTGCGGGTCATGGAGTTTGTTGGCTGCACTGCTTATCTCTTTATTTTGCTGAGCTTGGCAACGTGTTCATACAAATAATGGCTATGTGCTTTGCCCTGGCATTGATGGCCTTACTGTGCTGGGGCAGCTATTTTGTGGGTAGGAGGAGGGAACTTGGGAATGTGCTAGTATAAACAATGGCTATGTACTTTGCCCTGGCATTGATGGCCTTACTGTGCTGGGGCAGCTATTTTGTGGGTAGGAGGAGGGAACTTGGGAATGTGCTAGTATAAACAATGGCTATGTACTTTGCCCTGGCACTGATGGCCTTGCTGTGCTGGGGGAGGTATCATGCGGAGAGGATGAGGGAACACATCTCCCTCTTTCTACCCAGGATTGATGTGGATGGTTTTATTATGCAGGTTCCCAAGGTCCTTGTTCACGCTTACATGATCTGTTTAATACTACTAATTAACACTGTTAGCATATTATGGGGTTTGTGGAATCTGGTATCAACCTCATGAAAGAGAAGAAAACTTTTGGGTGAGGCAATACTGAAATGT
>NW_009190789.1:0-30825 GCF_000690835.1 Fulmarus glacialis
CAGAGGTGTTTCATTAGCTGCGGGGCCGGGCCGGGCCGGGGGGGGACCCGCCGTGCTGCCTTCTACGTCCGTCTGTCAAACCGCAAAGGATGTGCAGGGCGAGCAAAGCGCTGAGCCTGCTAGTCCTCTGCTGTCAGAGGAAAGTAATCCGATCCTTCTCGTATTGACAGGAGGATTTCAGGGGTAAAGGACTGCTGGCAAATCCAATCCCGTGTTGAATAGTATGGACCCAAATGGGAACCATTATTGATCCGACAGCCCCTGCAGCCAGGACTAACTTGGTGCAGGCTACAGTAATGATATAATTGGCTGTCTAACGTTAGGCAGCGATAGCATGAACCTGAGGAAACAAGTGTCTAGGACCTTTTATCGTAAACGGGAGAAAAAAATGCCTGTCGGGGAAAATGTGCAAGTGGCTGCTTCACGCACACCTTCCTGAGCTTCCTCGGCCTTCGCTGAGGTTACTCCCCTCAGTCTGAACCTACTTTCCACTCAAAGCAGAAACTTTTTTCATCTCCATTTGGTTTTTAGCTGAAAGGAGAAAAAACCCTCCAAACAATGTAGTTGTACTTTAATCTCTGCTTTTAGCTCGGAAGGGTTATGTAAAAGCAGGGGGGGCGGGGGGGGGAAGCAGAAACACTCAGTGAATGGAGACTTCTCTTCCATCTCTTATTGGCTTTGGCTTTTTTTTTTTAACTTCTCAGACTCAAAGTTTTAATTGAAACCAGAAATCTATTGAGAAGTAACTGAGCCAAGAAAACCTCTGTTTTCTCTGCAACTAGGGATGGGGAATAAATAATTTTTTGCTGATGTTATTTCAAGTTGAGCTCTTTGGCTCCTGCCAAAAAGCCCAGCACAGATTATTAACACATTATCATTTTAAGAGGATGCACTCTCTGAAATATAATAAAATGGTGTGTTAGGTTTGTGCAGAGTCATAAACTATGCTATTTGTTGGCAAACAAAAGAAACAGTGGCCATGATTTATTATTAATAATAATCATAACTGAGCTATTTAGCTTGAGTTGATATTTACTGGGTTTCTCCACCGAGGTTCCTCAGTATCATTTCCAATAATGTACTTTGATTAAGTTGGGAACTGTTCTTTTTTAATAACTGCTATCTCCATGTGCTTCATTAACCCAAGGAGTTAAAAGCTTGAAAAAGTCCAACCATTGGTTTTTGGCTTCAGATGCTGCTTAATCTCCTCTTCTGGCCTGTTTTGACCCATCCTTTGAGCTCCTTTTCCCCGGCACACACATCTCTTAGGTGTAAGTGCCAGCTTACCAACAGGACTCTTGTTTTCCGTTACAAGATTTGGCTAATCCCAGTTTCAGTGACTTTTTTTGCCCTCTCAGTAGGGCTCAATTGCTCACACATAATCTTTCCCTTCTGTTTTCTTTCCCCTTTGGACAACACCCTCCAGGACTGAAAAACTCTTGCCTTGTGCTCAGAGGCTTGCAATTACACAGCAATTTTGACTCTTGACCCAACTAGTAGCAAGAAAGGCTATTGTCTAATGAACCACGTAAAAACAGTTTGGGGATCCAACAGATTGCTGTGATGGAAATGAAAGCTCTCCCAGTGAATTGATGACTGATTTGTTTAACCGTATGCCTAGGCGGTCTTTCTTGCTCCCCGTTAACTACCCATCTCTGGAGTATCTGTGATCTGTGGGTCTGCGATGATGTTGAAAGGCAGCATTAATAACTGCCAAAATGTGCTCCATGATGCATGGCCCACAGTAGGGGCAATTGAATAGGATTTAAGCCATGTTCAGAGAATTCAGCGTGTCATTTCTGCCTACCATAACATGCAGGCACACAGGGTTTTGAGAGTGTTAAGTGCTGCGATTAAGGATGCATTTGATGATGAGAGAAGGGCATCAAATCCGTGCACAAAAGAAATAGGTGGTCAGATGAAACCCATGGCAAAATCTAGCCTCATTGCTGGGAAGTCCAGGCACTTTTAGGGCAGCAGCGATCCAAGGTTTAGAGCTAGTCCAAAGCCCAGCAAGAAAGGTGAGAGTCTGTGGGAGAACTTTAGCGGAGAAAGTTCCCAGTGTTTTGCTGCAGGGCTTGTGGTTTCTACTGGGACTGGTTTTGCTGCTGTTATAGGTTCTGTTCTCGTTACTTTCCCTCTTTCCAACTTGATAAAAAAAAAGAGTTTCCTTTCCCGTTATTATTGTTGAGGAAATAAAATGACTCATCCTTTTAGGAAATTGTCATCTTGATTAAAGATGGGCTTTAAAACCCCTCAACTCCAGGTTTTAGCCTGGGGGGACTGTCAGATCTGAAAATGCTTTCCAAACTTTCGAGGTTGGGACTGCTTTGCCTTCTGATACGGGCACGAAATCAGGTTGCAAGCGCTTGTTGTTAGCACAGTTGCTTCTGAGGTGCACTTAAACCCTTAGAGATGGTTTCTTTCTCCTTCTCCCAATGTGAAGGCTTCGCCTGACGTGGCTTCAAAAGTTCATTGTGTCTTCGAACCTGCTTACAGATCTGCTGGATGCTGGGAACAAGTGCAGCTCCCCAACAGGGACGTGGATGCTGCATTCATGTTTAACTGGTTGTAGAGAGAGCAAAGCGAGGGGGATAAATAGGTGGGGGGAAAAAAAAAAAAAGGAAGGCAAAATAATTTCTTAAATTGAATAAAAGCAGTCAGAGAATAATGCAGCTTGTCTTTCAGAGCTGAGGAAATGTGTGAAGGAAGTAGGGGGTGGTAATTTCTGTTTATCAGCTCTTGAGAGGGAGCAGAGTTAGGGGCTATTTTGCCCTTTTGGAGTTAGATTACTTACAGCACAGATTGTCCAAACGCAATGATGAGCTTTTACTGTAAGCTGTGGGGCAGCTGGATATGAAAAGCAATCTTCTGACATTATTTCATTTAGGCTTTTGTTGTCTTTTATGAAATTGAAAATTTTGAAGAGTTTTCAGGTTAGTCACCTCTCTCTCTAAAAGGTCCTCAAACACCCTGAGGATTGGGAGGATTTGCTCCAGGCTTGATTATGGTCTTTACAGCTCTAGTTTACTTCCCAGACCAGCTGGGGATCTTTGCAAGATCTCAGCCTCTGTATCTCTATGATCTTTGCCCAGCTGCCTCTCCACCGAACCCATGTGCCACTGCCAGTGTGTGACGATGACCCTGTTGACTTCAGATGTGAAGGGGAAAGTGATGGAGCTGAAACACAAATGACAAAACAGGAAGGTGGCCAGAGAAGTACTCTGGAAATACAGACACTGGTGTTGCTCACACATCCCAAGGGTCAGGTTTACTCTTGCTTATCAGTGGGGACAGTAGTGGGACTGGTGTATGCGTCCAACCAGCACAGGGGTCTTGCAGGGAAAAAAGGAGTTGTGCAGATGGTAAGGATGAGCCTGAGTTGTCCTCCCTATGTAGGGCTGGTGAGTCTGATGCACTTTTTTGAAAGCAAGCTCAATGTGTAGAAAAGCCATGCAGGAGGAGACCAATTTCCATGCAAACACGAGGTCAGAAGGTGGTGGCAAGGCTCTGACCTGCTCCAGTGAATACCAGAGCGCAGCATGGCCCAAGGCTTGGCTGTGCAGTATGAGATATATTGGGATGCAAATGCCTGGCAGGGTGGGGTGCTGGGGTTGTGGCTAAATGCCATTGTGGGGTGACTTACTCAGCTTCTCACTGCCTCTGAAGGAGTTGTAAGGGTTGCTGTGCAGTCCTGGGCAGTTAAGGGCTCTATGAATACGGCAGCAATGAGAGCAAAGTTTCCTCTACTGTAGTACAGTATGTCCTGTAATAGTGTTTGGGAAAGCTGTTCAGAAGAATATGTGGTAGGTAAGCATGGGGTAACCCAGGACTCACTTAAATACCTCAAAATTAGAGATGGGTTAAAGATCGGAAGCCTGAGGTTTTATGTTACTTTGAAATTTTTGTTAGCCTTAACCTTTAAAACTGAAAGATATATATGTATACAATGAATCACCCTGTTTCTGACTCGGTATTTTAGCAGATGGGGAAGTTGGTTTTAAGATGGAAGGGAGAAAATGATGATACTCAAACCAGAGGTCAAGCTGCAAGTCGTTACAGGCATGTCTTTCCTCCATATGAACCCACATATCCTGAATATCCTACTGATGTGATTTCTGAGACTTGGACAGTGGCCTAACGTCCCTGTGTGTTTCCAGAGCCAGCGTATTCTGGAGGGATGCTGTGATCCATGCCTACCTCTCCTTGAGTCTTGCTAAATTTTTGGCTTTGGAGAATGCAATGGGGTTTCCACCGAAACTCCTCTGAAATCCTATTAGTTTGCTAGACAAGGAAATCCTTCCTGTAGTTTTTTCTTTTTCTTTCTTTTTTTTTTTCCTTCTTTTTTTTTTTCTTTTTGTCTCTAAAGCCTTCCTATGGAGCTCTGCGGTGGGGATTCAACAGAATTCTCTACAGGGGAATAAATCTCTACTGAATTCTTCAGTTCTTTTTCAGAAGGGATCAGAGACGTGAAGCTTAACTGGGGGAGTTTAGTAAGTGTTTGAACAGGATTGTATACATGCAAAGCATTATAGCAGACATCTGGGCAAAGTGTTATTATACATGCCCACTATTGCTAAGGTTGCAAAACAGTTTAAAATATTAACCCATATATTCACATCCTTGTAACTTCCATAAACCTTCACCTAATGGGCTGAAAAATGTCATGTTTCTCTTTGCTTGATGGCAATTTTCTTCCTGAAAGGTTGAGTAAATTCTCTCCAGCTGTCAGTTGTTCCTTTTTTTTTTTCCCCAATTTATTCAGAAAAAGTGAGGGTGGGGGAAGAAGAGGAAACACTTTTCCCTTTTAAATTATTCTAACCACAGGCTTTTAAACAGGGCAGCAGTCTAACCTGCCGGACTTTGAGCTGATAAATGGATATAAACATTGGGCTTGTTGAAGGCCTCTGACTTATTTTGGTGTGTGAGGGGGACCAAAAAATGGAGGTCATGGTTTCTGAAGCCATGACAAATTAAAAGTGTCATTGTAGGCATCCTAAAGTTGATCAAAATCTCCTAGTCTGTTGGCTTAAAGAGAGTGGCACTGTCCCTACAAATCCTGCTGGATAAGTGTCATAAATGGCATTTGCTATAGGTGTTGGTTTATGTTAGATCCCAGTTCTGTGTCATGGGAGGTAGTCACAGAAAGATTGGTCCTGTTCCTCCATCTTTTTATCAGAGATGAAGACACATCTGCTCTTAAAACATCCTGCCTTTTAAATGTGGCTTTCAGGCCAGAACATTTTCTTCAGGCTTAGCTCAGTGAGCAGACCTCCCAGGGCCCTTGGGGAAAACTTCTGAAAAAAGCAGTGTAAGCAACAATTTAAATAACAATAAGCTGCAGTGTGGCTCTAGGTAGAGACTGGAGCCCTCTTCAAACCTGCATCCACCTCCAGCTGGGGAGCAGTGGTATGGATGCCTCAGTTCAGGGGTCTCTTGCCCCATCAGAGCTCGCAGACCAAACTTTGCTTGGCTGGGACCTAAGTGAAGGACTCAGATTAGGAGGGAGAGACCTGAATGTCATCAATGGATAGAGGGGGCACTCATGACTGCCTTGACCTTGGATTTCCCCCCCAGATTCTGACCCCATCCTCCTGAAGTCAGTGGCGTTACAAGGCAATAACAATCCAAAGTCCTGGTCCTGCTTGAATAGAGATTTGAATCGTGAATCTGGTGCTCCCCATCCTATTTGCCACCTCGGAGAAAGTCTGATGTGTGCAATGCCGCACAAAGAGCACAATGAAGTGGTTCAGCTGGAAAGGCCTTTGGGGCGTGCAGGTACTCAGCAGGCTCTTATCTCCTGTCTGACTCAACTTCTCCCAGCACTTCTGTAACCGCTTCCTCTCCAGCCTCATTAGAGGCGAAACTACTCCTTTCCTTTGCCCATTGCAGCTGTCGGTTATCTTGCCTTTATTCCTGGCCTTGGGTCTTCCCACCGGCATGCTCCCGACTAGTGTTTATGCCTCTTGACGTCGCTGTCCCGGCACTGTGGGCTGCTTTTTGCCCTGTGCGCACCCAGCCGCATCCACTTGTGTCCTGCGCTGCTTTTGCCTCCTGCTTTTTCTTCTGCAATCTATGAGGCTTTTAAGGGTATTTCTTGTCTTCTTGACCCAGACACTGTCTCCTCCCTCAAAGCTGAAAGACCGATACATTCTGCAAGGCAAAGCAGTCTCAATGCCTTCCCCTAAATACCCCAAATTATTGCTCTTCTTCTTGCATGCCCTTTGAATGCCCTATTTTCCCACAATCCCCCGCCTTGATGCTGGGGATGCTTGGTCCATTATATAGCACCAAGTAAGACACCACTGCTTACTCAGCATGGAAACACTCAGTGCAAGCCTGCATGGACAAAATCCAACCTTTCTTATTCCCAGTCTCATTTGAAGCATGCAGAATTGAGTAATATGGGATGTGTTGTTTGTACAGCCTCTAGACTGGGCACAGGATAGATCCTGGACCGAAGCCTTTTTGGTCCTCCTTGTGCCATCACTTACGGCTCTGAGGAATGGATGCTGAGCCAAGACCTGGTGCATTCCCTATCAGATGTGTTGTTTTATTTTATTTATTTCTTTGTTTTTCCTGAAGGGAGGGAAAGCTGGTGTATTTGGCACTTGTGCAAGCAAAAATGAAATAACGGAGGAGGGGGGGGGGGAAGAAAAGGAGGAAGGAGGAGTCCCGTGACAGCAGCAGTAAATAAAAGCAAACCTCTCGTTAATGATTTATAGAGATAAATCATTTTCCACACGTTTCAGGGGGAAATATTTGATCAGAGGGAGAAGAAAAGATTATTGCCCTACCACAACGGTGTTAGAAGGAGGCTACTGTGTCTGATGGCAGCTCTCCAAGAGCAGAGTCGATCTAGGAAAGTTTGGTAACACAGATGATGGAATTGTGCAGGGTTTTGCTTTCTGTGGCTGGTCTCTGTGCCAATAACCTTTCCCTAAATACGCATAAAAATTTCCATTTGTAGCCTGGAGTGGCTGCCACTACCTCCAGGATGGTGCGCTTGGCAAAAGCTGGCTAGAACGGAGTAAGCATTTGAAGTCCCCTTCTCGTGCACGTTGACACTTTTCCCCAAATAGTTTTATGGCTGTTGTTAATGGAATAAGTTTTATCCTTGTAGTGGCCCTCGCTGCTGCACCCAGCAGTGTGCTCGGGCTATTCTCTTGGATCATCTCAGGAGTTACCTTTGATTATACATCACACCGAGAGTGATGATGCTTGGTCTGGGAGCTCAGCAACCTGGTGTTGGCCTGACGTAGGCAAATCTCCTGGCTTGGCTCTTTGTGTTGTAACGAACTGGAGCAAGGTTGGCATCTCATTCTGTTTTCTAGTGTCCTGGAGGCCTAATCTTCACAAGGGTGATGGGTGAAAATGACACACCAACTCTTGATTCCACTGGGATCAAACACTATTCCTTGATTCAGAGATGTTAATCCAGTGAAACGAGCCCAGCTTTATAGCAGTCCTGCAGCAGCGTTTGTCTCGGAGGGCACAAATGGGATGAGGGTGGTCCTTTAGAGACCAGAAGTCAACCTGAGGAGGTGTTTACAGGTCTGATGACCATACCCTCTTCCCCAGCACCCAGATTTAGGTTGTGAGTGAGTAGATTTATAAAACCTTGGCACAGTTCTTAGGCAGGAGTTTGTAAAAGTCCTTGGGCAATGTGATGGGCATCTCTCCTCCTACTGCAGATGGGTGCTTTGCTACGCTGGCTGTTGCCACAGCTGTACTTTGGGCAGTGTTGCTTTTATGGGCCTTGTGATTTATGGCCGTGTCAGTTGTTTAATCATTCAGTTGGCCCTCCCTTCAGCGCTGCACGATAGTTAGTTACTTACATAGAAAGGTGACTATCTGATCTAATTATGGAGTCTCAAACCTAATTATGGAGTCAAATATGATTCCATAATCTACTCTTAATGTCTCTATGTTGAGAAGACAGATACACACATGTGTAATGTGCACACTTACATGCCTCCGTAATTAAGGATATGCATAGGCTCTCATTTATTTCTGTCTCTTTATCTTGGGAGGGATGCTTGCAGCCTCATCTGGCTGTGGGAGATCTTTGGGTTATCTTGTCTTTTCCCCTCCAGTGTGGCTTTTCCTGGCTCCCTTTGCCAGGCTTGGGCACATCGAGGCAGAGCCATCGGTCAGCATTACTCAGTCACGCTGGTGGAGGTGCAGAGGTCTGGTAGCACTTAGATTCAGGGCAATCCGATGGAAACGAGTGAAGATTACATTCTGCTGTTTTTCTGGTCGCTGCCATTAATCCTTGCTCCTTGTTTTCATGTGGATAGACCACACCTGGAAGAGCTTGAATCTCTTCCCTTCAGAGAAAGCCTTCACATAACCCATGCAAAATCAGAGGCAGAGGTGGAAGGACTGGAACAAAAGCAGTGTTGGAGGCAGGGGGACCACACGGAGGGGAACCACCCTTCTTCTGTGTAACCCTCTGTGCATCTAACTCACCCTATTCATGAATCACATGCCTCAGTTAGTTAGTTAGTTTGATAAATAATCTGCAGATTACAGGCATTCGTATATGGTCATTCCACTTTTAATTATTCATATCAGTTGAAGATCTCGTACTGTATCTATCGTATATTCACATCTATTTTATACATGCCTATATCCAGGTATATCTTATAGATGGGAATTTTAGCAGTGTACTTAAAATTGTCATGCAGTAGAGAGACCAATTTGCCCAGCACTGCAGAGAGACCAAAAAATACATCACAGAAGCATAGAATGTCTAGGGTTGGAAGGACCTCTGGAGATCATCCAGTCCACCACGCTGCCCAGCGTAGGGTCATCTAGGTCACCATGCTCAGGGCTATGTCCAGCTGGGATTTAGACATCACCACGCCATCTCCGATTCTTTATTAAGAGATGATGTTCATTTGTTTTGCTTGAAGGGGAAGTTCTTCTGCCTTGTTTCTGACCTGATTGACGCAAGGCAGGGGAAAGGGAGAGAGTGTTTCCTATAGGATCTATAGTGTGGATGGAAAATAGCTGTCACAGTCACTTTTCCAGCTCCCTGCCAAAGCTGGGTTGTTCTTTCAGAGTATCATGGCCACAGGAAGTAACTGAGGCTGTGGTCCAAAGATGCGATAAATCTAGCTCCAGGGCTCTGAGTGGCAGATTAAATACACTACCGGTGCATGATACTGATCCAGTATAAACTCATTCTCCTGATTCAAATTTGTTCAAAAAAAAATTGCAGTGGCTTAATTTTATCCCAGCAGACTTCATATTGCATCATACTATGTCACTTGTCTGCATCACGCTGGCTTTAAGGGCTCACAAGTTTTACCCGTCCTCTGGAACTGCCTGTAAGTTGGCACGAAGAAAGTCTTCGCCCCCATCTTAAGTGCTCTGGTCCCTTCGATAGAAGTGTGATCAGATGCCTCTTCCTGATCTGCATCAAACTTGTGCTGCTGGTGGTCTGGCAGCGCACGGACCGGGACCACAACCACGCTTGAAATTCCTAGGGTTTTTTTGCAAAGCAATAATGAAGAAATAGGTTGGAGCTGCTTTTTTTTTTTTTTTTTTTTTTTTTTGTATTCCTAATGTGGGTTAACTGAGTTCAGTGCAGCTTGCTGCGTGCCAGGCTGTTGGGTTTTTATGTCCCGTGATGGATTCTGAAGTTTCACTGACACTTCTCATAAAAGCAGGTTTCTGACCAAAACTTTCCCTCGGGTGTAATGTGGGTTGTCCATTGGCCTCTGCCCCAGAGGCAGCTGCATTTCAGCGGTGGCATATATAATCGAGGAAGCAACCCGGGAGTCTTTGGAGTGAAAGGTGATATCTCATCATTAAATATTGCTGTATAGTCTCCAGTGCTTTGTGGTGAATGGGTTTAAAAAGATGGAGTGTAAAGAGGCTTCCAGGATTTCTGATATTTTGCAGGGATTAGGGATTTAACTGTATGTCACATGAGAGAATGTGAGATCCAAAGACAACATTGTAGACGTGAGGTTCGAGAAGATGTGGGCTCCACTTCACATTCACTGTGAAACTCTCAGACTCATGCCTCAGTTTCCCCTCACTTGAACCTGTTCAACACAATTTTTTTTCTTAAGGCATTTTGGACTCTACGGATAAAACGAAAGCGGTCTCAGTAGCTACAGGCATGGCTGGGATTAGCGTACTATGGGATTTGAGCAGCATCTTTTAAAATTGCTCCGAGCTCTCTGCTGGTGCTCCCAGTGCTTGAGTAAATCAGAGCAGCAGCACAAACGCTGGGCAGCTGAACCTGGCTTGCTTGCATTTGTCTAATCAGCATTTGCTTGTTACTAATGTGGTTGCTCCTGTGCATAAGGCAAAAGCCATGCCAGGTGTTATATCCACTTTCACTTCATAGAGAATCCCAAATAGGTGGATTTCTCCCCCCTGCTGTGGGCTCTCACCTCTGTTTTTGTCCTCAGCAAATTTTCAGTTTAATCACTTTATAGCCCTGGCATCTGAGTACTTGCAAGCATGAGTAGCTGCCTGAGGCAGGAGAAGGGAGCGTATTCAGAACCCTTAATGGGAGGCATCTAGTATCACCCAAAGGGAGGTCTTGTACTTCAGGCCTTTGCCTCCAGAAGCCTGTTTGAGGTGCCCAGAGGAGCTGATAAGAAACGTGTGAGCAGCCGTAGCAAAGCTGAGCACGCAGGCGTTTGATTATTTCTCGGTACTTATCGGAGGAAGCGTGAATCTCTCCCTAATTAAGAGCTAATGCCAACTTCTGTGAAATTTGTTGTCATTCACCTGTGAATTATTCTCCTCAAATTTAACTTGACTGCAGGAAGCCTGCTAGCGGTAACACTTTCCTCTGGGAGCTTAATTCGGATGGTAAAAAGCCTCTGTAGTTGCTTATTGAACGGGGCTTGATGTTGGTGAGCCTCGGAGGCCTGGAAGGGCAGTTTGGGTGAGCACTTAAAAGTCTAGACAGCCCCCGTCTCTCGGGTGTTTAAAATAGAGCTCGAGGTCTCCTGGAAAATCTGTTTCTTCCCTAGATTTCCAGATCTGCACATTGCCAAGTAAGGCAGAAGAGCTGCTGGAGGAAAAGTGTTCATCTCCATCCCTTCAGCGCTTCTGCTCGCAGGCAGCCTGGAGAAGGGAGATGGGGAGGTTTCCAAATGAGGTTACACCTTCAGAAGCCTGAAGTGAGGTTTCCTAATTAGTCAAAGTGCAGGTAGCCTGCCCAAACAAGAAAGACGAGTATAATGTCCCTGCACCCAAGTCATTTAACTATTAACCCTGGAGGAGAGTAAGGAGATACCTAAAACAATGACCCAGTTAATTCTGCGTGGCGTTTGAGCGCAGGGTTATTTGTTGCTACCTGCGGGTCTGGTGATATCATCATCTGCAGGCTCTCAGCAGAACAGGAGGCCAATATTTTTAAGTGGGATTTTAAGGTGGATTTGGCATGAACTCGCCTGACACTGGTGTAATGCAATGACTTTACTCATCTGTTGCTTGTTTCTACTGACTTGGAGGCACATGGCCAAGCAGGGATGAGGATTTGGGCATCATGATCCAGAGCTTGGGTCCAAGACCCACAACCAGACGTTGGAACAGGAGCCTGGCTTTTAATTCCCCCTCCATAAAACATTACGCAATGATTCAAACCCTGCTAAGACCCTTCCCAGCTTGGAGCCGTGAGTTTTATTTCAGCTCCCATTTGACATAGGGTCACAAGGGGGTTGGTTCATTACACCGGTGGCTGTGGTCCCTTCCCTGAACCCTTGGTGGCTGCGGACGCATCCTGCTGCCGTGCCTGCTGAGCTAGATGCTGTCTGCCAGAAGCCTGCTCTTTTTTACCAGCAGCGAGAGAGGTTAAAAGCCTGTGGGCGGAGGCCGACACAGAGTGCCCATTGTACGTGCGTGCATACCAGAGCAGTAACTCCCTGGAATGCTGCACCGCCGAGCTCTTACCACCTTGTGTTTGTGTTGCAGCCCAGGAGCGTGCGTACATTGCGTCCCTCTCCAAGGAGATTAACAATGTGAAATGGCAGATAAATAGGACGGCCTTTTTTTTTTTTTTTTTTTTTTTTTTTTTATTTGATTGGAACGGTTGGAAGAGGAAGGTAACCCTGACTCCCATCATCTCCATAGGCACAAAGGAGAGGCAAGGTGCAAGGTTGGTCAATTAGGTGGAGCAGCTCCTTGCAGCTGGGTGGCTTTAATGTACTAATTGCATTAGTAATTAATGACTACCACATGGTAAACACTTGGGTTCAAAACTATGTAAGGGCATTAACTAACCCACCCTACAACAGGTTTGAATGAGGTAAGCATCATCCTTGTTTCCCAGGTGGTGAAATGGAGAGACTTGCTGACCGCAGGGTGAGTCAAGGCAGGCGCGCAGGAGACCTTGGGTCTGTTAGTTCTTCAAGATCACCTTGAATGAGACCAGTGGCAGCAGCTCTGGGAAATGAGTCTCTTCCCTGTTGCCAGAAGATGTGCAACTTAAGCATAAGTGTTTTTATGGTGTACTTCTATCTACTATGAGCTACAGAAACCACCTCTAAGGCCAGATGGCAGTTCAGGCTCCATGATAGTTCTTCCTTTTTTTTTTTTTTTCCTTTCCTTTTTCCTGCTCGGGCTGTCAGCTTGTGCTATTTATGGGAACTTTATTTGAATTTGTGTCTGCTGAGACCTGGGTGGAGGTCACCCGATGATTTCATGGAGCTCTGTGAAGCTTAGGACTTTCTATTAGCAGCCATATGTGTCAGGGTCAGACAAGTGACCCATGGCCGTACTCCAGTAGAAATGTGGATCTATAACTAATAAAAGGTGCTTGTTATTACTTCTTTTTGAATTTTAAGCTCGTGCAAGCTATTTTTAAAAAGCAGAAAGAAGCCAGTGGTACAAGGACTTGTGATTTTTCTTGGTAAGCTGTGCTTTAAAGTAGAGTAGTTTACACTGAAAATGTTCTTATGATTTGGTGATAGGTAGCAAGATGATTTTTGTTTCTCCTTTACGGTTTATTGCTGCTAAGAATGACCTGGGAAATCCCTGGCTGTGCTCAGATCTTGCTTGCAGTTGGTCGAGGGGTGGGGTTTGGCAGTGTAGCAGAGCTAATCTAGCAGGGAGCTACTGCTGAAAGAGTAGGTCTGCACCCCCAGCACCTACTCCTGGCAGTGCCTTCTTGTTTCCTTCTCCGTATGCCAGAAGTGATGCTCCTCTGACCCACCAGGGAGCTGTTTCTGATAAAGTAGCAGAAAATATCTTTGTTTCTCTCTGAGATGTTCTTCTGTTAATTTTGTAGCCTAAACTGGCTTGCCATGATGGGCAGTGGTGGGTGGCTATACGGGGGATTTTAGGGAGGGTGTGTGAAAGCACCTCAACACCTTTAAATACACCCTACATGTTTTGTTTGGTTTTTTTAACCAAATGTTTGGTATTTGGCTTAGCCTTTCTATGTCATTAGGTGATACATTTTTTGCCTCAGTTGAACATTCACAGCTTCTCCCATTAACTTTGGCCGAGACTTTGTAAGGTGCTGAATACGCGTGCTTCCATCTCAAAGGGTTCAATCTGCCATGTTTTAAAGAAAGCCCACATTTGAAAGGATGAGAGCAAAACTCTTTGCCACAGAGCAGCGGCACCCAAGGGCATGAGGAACTCTGGAAAACTTTGAGTTTAGCTTTCTTCCATCGCCCTCAATACTCAGGTCCCTGATATGCCCTGCAAGAGACCCAGGTGGATCCTTCTGCACTTCCAGCATCCCAGGGAGCATCTTGGGCTGCAGCCAGTGTATGCCTGGCCCAGTGTGTAAAGAATAATTTATCCAAAGCAGAGTCCCCCCCAGAATAGCTGGCAGCCGAGGGCATCTCTCTTTCACCTGGGAAGTGGGGAAATAGGGAGTTTGAAACTCTTTTGCCTGATTCATAGGGCAACACCATGTTTTCTGTGCTGTGATCACTGGGTTATTGTTTAACCTGAGGCAAGAAAGTGTCTGCCTCTATTTCTTTTTTTTTTTCCCCCCCCTCTAAAAAGCCCTGTGACAGCGAGCACTTTGAAGTAACAAGGAGGTTCATGGGTGTGGAGAGAGCTGGTTGCCCTCTCATTTATTTCCCAAGTCCAGCGTTGAAGGCATTTGCATTTATACACAATTTTAGGGTTTTATTATATACCCATTTTCATCAATTTAGCTATCGTTCCTTCCTTTGCGATACCAGATCCAGCTCTCATAAATGCCGGCCAGCCTTGGTTCTCGTTTTGCTTCAAGGAAGGCCCTTGAGATGCTGCAGGGGAAGCCCAAGCATGCCCTGTTTCAGTCATCTCCACACTCGCGTTCGATGCATGTGCGCGTGCTAACTTCCTTTTTTTCTTCTCCTTTCTTTTGACAGTGGCAGATTTGGTCTCTTCTGAGCTCCTTGCAGCCTCTGGGCGATCGGGACGTTGAATTCGGCAGACGGTTACCATTCGTTCCCTGGGATCGTACCTGCCCTTGCTCTCCTCATCCCCTCCCGCGCTCCCCTTCCCTCTGATAAAACTCCAGGGCGGTGCGGTATTGCTATGGAGCCCAGGGAGACTTTGGGCAGCTCCCGGCAAAGGGGGGGCGAGGCGGATTTTCTGCCAGCCGCCGTCACCTCCGCGAAGCCTCCGCCTGCCTCCGGCTGCCCGGGGGAGACAATGCTGCCTGCGGCGGGCTCGGGGAAAGGGATCCCGGTGAGCGGCGAGAGGCTGGAGCCCGAGGAAGAGGATGAGCTGGGTTCTGGGAGAGACGTGGATTCCACTTCCAATGCAGACAGTGAGAAATGGGTGGCAGGAGACGGCCTGGAGGAGCAGGAATTTTCCATCAAGGAGGCTAACTTCACAGAGGGGAGTTTAAAACTAAAGATCCAGACCACCAAGAGAGCTAAGAAGCCCCCAAAGAACTTGGAGAACTATATTTGCCCTCCCGAGATCAAAATCACCATCAAGCAGTCTGGGGAGCAGAAGCTTTCCAGAGCTGGGAAAAATAGCAAAGCGGCTAAAGAGGATGACAGATCACACTCCAAAAAGAAGGTAAGTCCTATTCTTTCCCATATTGCCCCTTTCTCCTGGAAGCAGAGGGAGAGGGTAGGATTAAACCTGCTCAAACAGTTTGTGTCTGAGGTATAACCTTTGCAAGGTTTGCAAAGCCCCGCTTGGCCGCGGAGGAGGTAATACAGAGCGGGCATCGCCCTGCGCTGCCGCGTACGCCCGGAGGGATGATCTTGAGCTATCCTTCAGAGGAACCAGTTCGGAAGGGATCAAAAGTTCAGCCGGGCCTCTTCTATTTTTGTGCGTAATTGAGATTTAAGATTAATCATTACATGAGTGATAAATGAAGGAGCCCACTTCTGAACTGCTTTGTGTCTGAGCGCTAATGCTCGAGCCTTTTGGCAGTTAAAGCTTTCGACTACGTTTTTAAAATACAGGTATGTGCGCGGCGAACAATTGAATCCATTCCCATATACCGGGCGAAGGGCTCCATTATTCTTGATTACAGTATTGTGCTAGCAACACTATAGTTTTCTTTCAGAAAATACTTCCATTATAAGTCTCATTTTCTTCCAGATGCGTATCATTTTCTTGAAATATCCTTCTGGAGAGAAATTTTTGGTACTTTTAAGTTTGGGCAAAAATCGATCTTTTTTTTTTTTTTTCTTTTTTTCTTTCCATTTAGTCAAGGAGTGGAAGAGGGAGGGGAAAAGAAAGAAAATCCTTTCTTTGTATGAGCTGTTTTCAGGAGCACCCTTTTGTTTTGCTGTTGGCTTGATTTTTTCAGTAATGTGCCCTGCACTTAGTCTTTAAAACAAACTTAGTTCAAGTGCTTTAAGCAGCACTGGTCGGGGGAGGGACACCTGGTGACTACTCATGTTATTTTGGGTGTAGTGGTGGTTTCTGTCCTGGGTTAGAGAAAGGAGCTTGGTCAGGTTGAGGCTTTATCACAGTACAAATACTTCACCTCTGCCTCCTTAGCAACATGTAGGCATCACGAAGAGTTCAGAGAGGAACGCAGATTTGAAGAAAGACTCATGAGTATATCCAAAACCTGGACAAATTCATCTGGATGTAGACATCCACTGATTAGAGCTTGGGGGTGACTTGGCTTTCCTGCTCATGCAGCTTGGATCCCTCGCTGTGCAGAAGGTCCCCACTTCTCCCATACCTTATGCACGCGATGGATGCTCACGGGGCTACTTAAGCCTTGAGGAGGCTAATTGCCAATGGCTCTCCCTGGAGACAGTCTCCTCATCAGGCTGACTTAGACCAAAATTTTGATAACTCTAAATCACTTTTTGAAGCATCAACATTTCCCATTGACTCAAGGCAGAGCCTGGGGAGATTAACATTGCTCACTCTGAGAGTACTTCTCTTAGAAGCTGAACTGGGGGGAAAAAAAAAAAACAAACACAAAACCAAAATCAAGGGGAATTTTTTCTTAGAATCCTGCTAAATGGCATACTCCATGCACATGAAAAAAAAATAGGTCCTTTTAGCACAGCAGAGGTTTGGCCCGGTAATACACCGAGAAGAGATTTGCCCACCTATTGAAAAGGATGGGCTGTCTTCTTAGCACTGAGCAATGTCTTATTTCCACTCCCCTTTCCTCCCTGAATACTTGTAGAGGTCTCAGGGGAACTAGCGGTTGTGTAAGACCATGTTCAGTGACAGCAAAGGTGTCACAAGCAATCCCTCCGTGGTCCTGCAGGGAGAAAAAAAGACTTGCAAACCACTGCCTACCATGCATGGGCCATGGAGAATATGACTGCTTAGAAATCGAAGCTTTCATTTCTATTTATCACCCCGTCAGACAGGTATGGAAGGCATGTTCGTTCTTCCATGTGGCCATCCAAAAAAGTTAAATAAATAAAGCTAACTATAAGGAAACTATGTGCAAAAACACCCAACCCCAACAATAACAACAAAAAGCACCTTGTAGCGTGGTTACGCTCAGGGTGAGACTTTAATTGCAGAAAGATAAGGAGTTTGGAAGAAGCGGATCGCGGCCCGAACATGGCTGCATCCAGCTGATACTTGTGCTGCGAGGTCCGCGCTGGCTGGTGCTGTGTTCACACGCTGTGCGCAGGCTGGAAGCACTTTAGGACAGCACTAGGCTAATCTGGCCATTAAAACCAAAACAAAACAAAAAAAAAACCAGCAGGTGGATGCTCTGAGCAGATGGGGAAAGGGCCGCCGCAGCGGCGCATCCATTAGCATAACACCCAACGGCTGCCGCGTGGCAGCTGCTGAGCTGGGGCCGTGGCGGAGAAGTCCCCAGCAGGGATCTGGAGGACCCTGGTGTTGAGATCTCAAGGGGTTTGATGCCCGGAGATCTGCAGCTTGTATCCCCGGGATGGTAAATATCCTGCACCTCTGCAGCCGAAGGGATTTTGCACATGGGCAGGATCAGGTCTTGGCTGCAAACATCTCGTATCAGGGGGTGATGAAAGGCACTACAGGAGAGCGAGGTTGTAAGTCAGTGGGAGAAGGGTTCAGCGGTTGCTTTCACAGCTGAGGAGTGTGTCTCATGGCAGTTACAGAGATTTTTTGGGGAAGATAGTTAGGAGGAAACAGCAAGTTGAAACTGGAATGGAGCTGAAGCTGTCTGGTCCACCTGTGGGTCTCCCTGAGAGAGAGGAGCATGCAGGTACCTTCTGCATGTACTTGCAGAACCGTTGAGAGCTGCGGTAGTGGTTTTAAAAAAAAAAAAAAAAAGGGATTGTCACGTTTAAATGATTCTGGCGGTTTTGATATTTCAGAGTTAGGCTGTTTGATTGCTTGTTGCTTTAATCAGCACAAACTCCAGAAAAGCAGCTACTGGTGGCAGCAGCAGCAGGGAACAATGCATTTAAACCAGCGGGGCAGATTTTCAGCTGCCATCACTCCACCATCCTCCGTCGATTTTTGCCAGGAGAGTTTGGCCCAATGCACACGTTTCCCTTACGTGTGGGAGCAGCGTCATTATTTGAGTTTACCACCTTGCTTATGGATGCAGGGCATATACACAGGCCTCACAGACCCGTATATAAGGATGGAGAGCTGAGCATAACCTAAGCTGCAAGTGCCATGCTTGTGTCTCTGGTGGCTGGGAGATGTTGTCCTGCACCTCACAGCATAGCACCTGAATTTATCTTTCCCCCTGAGGAGGAGCAAACTCTATCAGGACTTGAAAAATCACTTAAGTTTTGTTGCATAATAATTTCAGCCACATCTCCAGTAGTCCCCAGTGCTTTGAAACACCACTTCAGCATTCTTGCAGGAGTTTCAATACACGCAGCACAGAGGGCAAGTAATGAAAACATGGAAGCAATTTAAATAACAGCATGTGGGTACGCAAAGGACTGGTAATGCCAGCAATGTAAAAAGGGGCCGTGAACTGGGGATATAGCATTTATTCAGTGGCCACTTAGGGAGGAAGAAGATATGCCTGCTCCTAAGCTTTCCACTGCTCTGCTAATTAGGCAATAGGGGCTAGTGCCTGATTTCTAAAGCTGTGGTCCAGGGAGCGGCGGTGATTAGAAGGGGGCTCTGTGGAGAACCATGCTGCTCATGTGCCGAGGCCTGGGTTGTTTGTTTTTTTTTTTTGCCTTTGATTCCAACTGCTACACTAGATTAAAAGACGTAAACATACATTAAATACTTTCCTCATGTTGCTTTTCCGTGTGAGCAATCGCCCCAGGGATGTTATGCGATCATGAATGGGAGGGGAGGGAATCCAGGAGAGGATCTTGCTGGGTACGGTTGCTGATGCCCCGGAGCAGGGAGGGAGGCAGGGGGTGAAAGAGCATCAGCGTTGGGGAACCTCTGCTCTGCCGGCTTGAATGCTTGGCTGCAACCCAACGACTTTTGGGGTTTCTTTTAAGTCGTGACCATGCCAAGTTTCACATCGACTTCCCCCTTTTGAAAATAAAAGTGAAGTTAAGTTTCCTAACCCCTTTCCCAGGGCTGCTCGGAAGGTGAATCGTAGCTTGGGCTGTCCCTGCGGCCGCTTGTGCGGCAATTGGAAAGTGCACACATGTTCTGTAAGCGTTTGCTCTTACTTCAACCCTTCGGCACCTGGGGATGGAGCGGGCTGAACCCTTGCCACTTCTAAACCCGCAATGGCTCCATTTCATTTAGTCTGTTTGGAGGGGGGGGGGAAAGCCAGGAGCCCAAAGGATGTCCTGCTGGCATCTTGGCAAGCCCTGCAGCCGCTGCTCTCCCACCTGCAGCAGGGTTGCTCGAGTCCAGTGTCCTCAGCATCACTAAAGGTCTCTTTTCCTTCAGATAAGGAAACATGTCGTCAGTCTGGAAGGGCACTGAAAGCGTGGCACCAAACGCAACAAAGCAATCCATCAGCATTCCCTGCCTGTCATATAGCATTTAACAAGCCCCAGATGAGCAGTATTTCCCTGGTTTTGTTTTATTTCCTTTTTTTTGTTTGTTTTTTTCCCCCTTCCTGCATTTGCTGCTCTGTCTATTTTCTTGTGTCTGCAAATACTTTATTTTCCACCCCCTTCTTTCTTTAAGTATAGCCTGACAAAGTTTCTTTGGAGCTTCCATCATATGCATAATGTTCTTCTTCGGGGGACGTAAACTCATTTTTTTGTAATTATTATTGCACTGGGGTTTTTTGAGAGCTTGGGATGGGTGAATGCATTTTATTGCTGAGAGATAAGCGGCAGCAAGTGAATTGGAAGTAAAGCTTCCTTGTGTGCAGTCAGAGGAAACTCTATCCTTGGATTTTCTTGCAACGTGTTGTTTTTTTTTTTTTTTTCCTTTGAGTTCCTGTAGGTATTTGCAGTTTCTCTGCAGGAAACAATTCTAGCACGTTTTTCCTTGAAATTCAATTCATCGTCTTCCTTTCCTCTGCCCCACACATGCAACTTTCTCCTGTGGTTCACCTTTCCTTGAGGACTCTCTCATTCGTATGCTTTCCCCTTTGTACCCCTCCTTCTTCCAGAAGATCATGAACGCTTCCCCCTCCTCTCCTTCCTCCTTCTTTGCATCGCTGACTGCACATCGCACTTTCCCTCCAGGTTCTCATGTGCATCCGCAGCTCTTGTCAAATTACCCCTGTGCCGGACTCCTCTCCCCGGTGATTCGTGTGCATGATCATCCAATTGCTCATAGTGCATGCTTATTCTTCTTTGCTAAGGGCATCCCCGTGTGAGATGTCCTCTGAGTCAGCTCTTCCTCTTGTGATCCCAAACGTGGCTCGGGGAGCTGACGTAAGCGCTTGCTCCCTGGCTTAGCAAGGAGGAGAAAGCGCTTGCGCATTTGTGGTGGTACCTGCTTGAAGTGGCAGGCTTTGATTTACAGCTTTTTTCTTTTTTTTTTTTTTTCCCAAAGGATGGAGCCTCCATAGCCCCTTCAGCCTGGACCTGTTTCTGTGCTGGTTTGGTCCCCACTCCTGCTTAGCAAAGCCTTGAGGTTGCTCTAAATGATGCTGGTGGCAGCTACCTCAACTGTACCACGCCAGCAGTGTAGACCTCAGCCTCTACCCAGGTTATGGAACAGTGGTAGAGCCCCAGAAGTGCCAGCACAGTAGGGAAGTCTTCTTCTAGTTGCGTTTAAAGTGCAACTGGCTTTTGAGCAGCTGAAAGACCAATTCAGAACTGCTCTAACAGGCTTGAGGCTCCTGGCGTTTATACAGTCTTTCTACACAAACGTACGGGTGCAAAGCTACACAAACTCAGCTCTTTGATATTCATCCCAGGTTTTTTTTTGGCTAGCTTTTCTTTCTACTGCATTGTTGAAGGCACAAATGAAACAGCTGCAGTTTGGTGCCCTCCCACCACAACTACCTCGGGCTCCCCCCCAAAAAAAGAGAGCAGGACTAAAATTTCTTTGTAAAAACTTCAGAGCTTAAGAAACCAGGTTTGCTATGAGCTGAGAACCACTCAGGCCCAGGTTCATCTTGGTCCTTGAAGGCACCTGAGGTGCCCGGACTGGGAGCTGAGTCCTCTTGGGCCCCCACGTAGTCACCTGGAGGAGGCTATTCCCTCCTGAAAGCGGTTCAATCCTCCCTGTGAAGAGCAGGGAGAGCTGGGTCCCGGCTCTTATCCTTCCTTCTCCTTCTCCAAAGCCTGCTGGAGCAGTGTCCGCTTTGCATCATGTCATGGATATCTTGTGACGGGAATAAAGCAGAGTTTCTTTTCCAGCTCGGTGCTCTGCCTGAGCCAGCTGATGTCCATCCCTCACTGTCTGTCTGCTCCCAAAGAATTGTGACTTTTTTTTTTTTTAGTCAAGTATTTCTTAAAGAACCAAACGTCTGGCAATGAAGGGATGGGCTGGGGAAATCTAAGCAGGCTGTTACTGCTTAATGCGGAGTGCCAAATGAGGAAGACTCGCTGTATTTGATTAGCTGCCATATGACCAGGGCTTGTGGAGGCCGTCCGTGTCGAGGACAGGTTTTGTTTTGCAGCAGTCACTCCCATGGCCGAGTTTCGATGGCCCTCTGTGACATTTCCTTGTTTGCTTATGCTGTGCCTTTCTTTCAAACTGTGACAAAATGTCCCCGGTGCTGGTTTGGGGTTGAGGAGACGCTGCAGGGAAGCAACTGGAGGCAGTGCAGGGAAGCTGAGGGTCCAGCTGGAGGTCCCACAGTCTCCACCACCGAACCGCGGGAGGGCATGGGTGCTGCTCCCAGCAGCCTCGTAAAGGCTTGGCCAAATCAATGCACGCTGGTTGTGTGGCCAGGCTAACAGAGATGTGCTAGAGATACGACGCACTGGCATGTGCACCCAGAGCTGCAAACCTCTGTACTGGTTGTGTCTTCATTTGCAGAGGTTTTGGGATGCACAGGGGTGTCAGTCCTTCATGCATGTGCTCACGTTCCTCCAGCATCAACTTTTGCATGCAGTGCTCCCTTTCCTCTCCTTCCAGGCATGCCTGACCACAGATACCGTCTGATGTACCTCCAGCTTTTTTATCTTCAATCCCTTTTTCACACACACATGCACACCCAGCTAGCTCCCTCAGGTCAGGTCTAATTCTTCACATGCTTCGTTCCCAGACAGGCTTCTCGCTGCCCACATTCCCCTGCATAGTTAGTGGGACTGCGTGATGGACTTGTCTTGAGTTCATTTGAATGGAAAGAAGGGCTTCACCTGGTGCTCTCAGCCTGCCTTTTTTTTTCTTTTTCTAAGAGCATTGAAACTTGTGAAAGTTGGTTTCTGACCACTTTCCTCTTTTGTGGCTTCTATGGTGTCTAATGATGAGCAAACTTGTTGGCCAAGCCCTCTTTGGGAACCCCTCAGGGGTCCCTTTCTTCTGGCCAGCGAACAATTTGAACAAAACTTTTTTGAATATCGTGTCTCAAAGATTTCTGTTCTTACGTCAAATTTGATCAAAATTGGTCGAAATATTCCAAAAACATTGAAGAGAGGATGATGCAGGAAGGCAAGGAATTTGTGTGTACATTCACATACACACACACACACACTGTGATCATGTTAGCCTTGTTTCCTTAGGAAACCAGTCTAAAAATATCCAGAGTAAACATGCATTGTTTTGCTTTTTAATGCTGAGACTTTTCCAACTCTTGAACCGTAAAATGATTCCATTTGATACGTGACCCTCGAGGACAAGTCCAGTTAGCTGTGTTTTCGTAAGAGCATTATTTTCCATTTCTTGCCATGACCTCTAACGTGAATTAGACCAGTGGCTGTTGGCCCCTTCGTTTCAGGACATGAAGAGCTATTTCTACATCGTGATTATATTTGGACTCTGAGCTGCAGGCAGTTGCTATCAGGAGAGGGATTCTCAAGCCATGGTGCATGCACCAGTAGCAGGACACGGCTTCTGAGTAGGATGGTCAGTCTGGAAAAAACTCTACTTCTCCAGGGTAGTATCAAGAAAAACACCTTTTTATTATATTTTTTTGCTGGAGCTGTGGCCTAGCAGTGAAAGGGACAAGCGGCAAGGCTAAGGTGTCTTACTACAGAAATGAGGTTGTGTATTTGAGATGTGGCTTGGACTGTGGCCACTGTGGAAGATAGCATTGCTGAAGATGAGGACATGGTCATTCAAGATGGATAGTCAACTCCAGCTGTGTTTGCAGAACTAAGTGTGTCTCTACCAGGCTCGTGTTAAGATGGTGCCTCATATTCCTATTATACATCAATGTTTACTGTTGGCAGGTCCAGTATGAAGGCATCAGGAGAGCCTGTCCTCCTGCAAGAGGTTCACAAGCTCTGTAGAAATAAAAGGAGGAGAAATGAAACCATCTTGTCTCTTAGTACAGTATGTGAAATAGAGTAATGAGATTAAATGACTGACTTAAGGAACCTGTCACAGGCCAGGGTAACACTCGGGCCTTTTTAATTGAGCTGTGGTTGCTTAACCAAGACACAACTGAATCTCCCAGGTGGTGGCCTGACCTTCAAGCATTGGGTGCAGAGCCTCTCTGGAAGCCAGTCCTCTTCTACTCATCATTGAAACTGGTGAATTTGTTTCAAAATTATTAATTCTCTGCGTCTTCATTGCTAGCTTAAAAATAAAATTTATCTCAGAGAAGAGTTAAGGCTTGATGCAGAAATGAGGGGGGTGGAGTTTTGGGGCCGATGTGCAATCAGTCAATCTAGATGCCTTTAATAGTCCCTTCTGGTCTGTAAACCCTAAAATGTGGTAAGAGTCAAATGAGGAATATTTACCGGAGGACTCATTATCTTCTCATCAGTTTCTCATGGCTCTCTGTCTCACCTGGGTGGCAAGGTTTCTAAAGAGAGATGGTATCTTTTATTGACATTGGTGTTACAACAACTCTACCACTATAAACCTGGGTGGTTCATTGAGGAATTTCAGCACTTCGCATCGTCGTAGCTTCGTGTGAGCCGCTCTCCATCCTCACTGCTGAAAGATGAGAATCAGCCCGGAGGGGATTTGTGGGTAATTTTGCCTTGCCCAACACTCTCAGGAGGAATGTGGTGGCACAAGCAAATGAGCCAGAGGCCACGGCCCCGTTCGTCTCACTGATGGCTCTGTCTGACGAGGAGAGGGAAGAGCAGTGGACGCTGGGATGTGTCACCACCGATCACGCCCTTGCTTCACTGTGGGACGAGTCGCTGGTTCCCCACCTGGTGCTTCTGTGAAAAGGCACTTCTGTAATGCGCTTGGCAAACGTTTCCCAGGAGGATACATAGGAAATAGTTTCCTCATACCTTCGAGGTAGAGCCTGCACTGTAATTTCTAAATGGACTTTTTTTTCCAGTAGTCTCCCCTGCGCCCCAGTAGATGTTAAAATATTGTGCTGGCCTGGGTAGCTTCACCTAAATTTTACCTGCTGTATTCCCACGTGGATAATTTGATGAAACCTCACCCTTATGACTTAGAAAAATAGACCTGTGGCAGATATTTTTCCACTGGGGAGCAGCAGCACTAACAGGGACTTGATTAGCCCTCATTTCTGCCTCCCACCAAAGTCTTTTCAGCTGCAGGGCCAGTCCCCATGTCAGTATCCTGCCTAATCTGTATTAGCGGGGAGCTTGAAGGCGCTTGTTTTGTTGCGTCTTCCACTGGGAACTGATGGTACTGGATTGATGACATGTTTTATTTCTTATACCCCATGTATGCGCAGGTTAGATGGGGATAATTAATTTGTCTTGCCTGTTTTCTGACGTTGCGTTCACCAGCACTCAGCTGAGTACTCTTCCCAAGTACAGCCTCTTTGCTTTCCATGGGATATTTTTCTTCAATAATTTATGTAATCATTAGGATGAATTCCCTCCAGCCTTTTCTCTCTCTTGTCTTAATTCCATTGCATTACTTGTAATTATATTCCTGATTTGAAGGAGAGGTGGGGGGGGGGAAAGCCCGTTTCCTTCTGTGACTACAGCACAACGATCGCAAAAACGTGCTGGGGAGGGATCGATCTGTCCTTAGGTCATTGACTCTGGGCGTGGGCAGGAGCTGCTATTAGTCACTCGGGGACAGCAACTGCCAACGTGCTTCATGGGAATTTGTGAAGCACAGGGCAGCTCTGCGGGAGGGCAGTACATCCTTTGCTGCTCCCGGTGCTTTGGTTGGCAGATGTGGCGTGTAACCGAGTCATGCTTCATCCTTGGAGGCAATTTGGGTGCTTGGGATGTGGAGCCCTTAAGTCTGCTAGGGGCACCCTTGAAAAGAGTGGGAATTTGGCTGTTGATGTCACCTAAAGGGAAGAGGAGGTTTCAAAGACAAAGGAGGGCAGCTTGTGATGGACAGCCAGATCCTTAACCTGAAGCATTTGACTGTAAAAGAGGACTGATAGTGTCTTACCCTCGGCTTTCTGCATCTGCAGGAGTTCGTATTACTGATGTGTACGTAAGACTTTGGTAAAGTAGGACAGTCACTAATTACTGTCTAAATAAGCCTTTTATTATTACATTGTGAATCTGGCCGCTGAACTTCACTTCTACCTGCTAAGAGGCTGGCGTGGGGGATTGTCCAAAGGTGCTGAAAAGGTGGGACAGAAAAGTAGAGAAACCCTGTCATTTTTCAGTCTATCTGGCCTGACTGAAGCCAATAAAACTTAGCACGAGCCTGTGGGGTACAGCAGCTGCATGCTGGAGATATGTCGACTCAGTCCATCCTAGCCACATGGTTTAATAGGCCTCTGTGAAATCCCTGGGTCAGAGGCCAGCCACCATGCCCATCTTTGTCACATCTCGGTGATGTGTACCCTGGCAGGTTTTTCTTTTTGTTCCCTCCCCGGCATGGAAAGAACCATCTGCCGGGTTGGCTTTCAGAAGAATTTCAAAAAATACCAATTTCCCTTTGTTGTGAGAAGGGTGTGAGTGGGGGGGTTGGGACAGAAGGGGGAAGGAGAGCCTGACCTAAACCCAAGCCAGTATTTGCAGGGTTTTAGAATAGCTCGTATTGTGTTTCCTACTCCCCAAGGAAGGGTTGCCCTCTTTCTTCTTTTCACTTTGATTCGATTCCCTGCCACTCTGCGAGCAAGTCAGAAGCTGCAGCTGCTGCTGTCAGCTGGGAAGGGAGTCCCCTTGTTTAAAACCCATGTGTTAATCCCTGGTTAGAAAAAGTCAAAATGCTTTATGCTCCCCTTATAGTCCCCTTTGCTTCTGCTTGTCTGCAGCTTCGCTGCCTGCCCACAGTCCTCGCCCCTCGTGTGAAAACACAGAGAGAGGCTGACCCCAAACAGCCTTGAGAAGGAGCACAGATAGGATAAAGGTCCATAAATAAATAAATACAAAGACTGGACAAAACAACTAAATCTAGTTTTTGAGAGCAGGGAAGGAATTGGAAAGGACATCAAGTTTGTTGTGAGGTCAGGGGAAAAATTAGGGGGGGCTTTGCAAGTAAGGGGAACAGTTTTTGTCTTGGCTGCCGGACACAGATGGGTAGAAATGTTTGCTCACAGGGGCTGTGCTTTGTTCCCGAGGAAAAGCCGGCAGCCCAGTGGGAGAGGAATTTAAACAGTGAGGTAAGGAGAAAGGAGGATTTGGGCTCTGCCAGATGGAGATGGCCACGCAGGCGGCGCTGGAGAAGGGTCCGATGGGTAAATCGGAGGCCTGAGGGAGTTAGAAAGTTTATTATCAGGTGTGATACCACAACATTGAAGGTTGAAAGTGAAGAGTGGCCTGAGGTTGAAAGGGGAGGGAAGGAAAGATTTTTGATTTTGACCATGGCTTTTTCTCAAAAACACCTCCTATCTTTCCAAGTGGAACAAGAAAATAAATCACCATGGAGATACGGAGAAAAGAGTTAGATGATGGACGGTACGGACAAAAAATTGAAGGCAGTGCCCTATAACTATTGTGTCTGAACACTACCAAAGAGCCTAGGTTTTCAGCCCGTTCCTAAGGTCCTCCTCAGTTTGCAAGTGGAAAACTGAGGCAGACAGAGGTGTCTCACCCAGGGCCACCAGAGAAGGCATCCTACCTTCCTCTGCTCCAACTGCAGCAAGGATCCCTGTGCCCACCCCTGCGGCTTGGTGCATCAGGCTCCCACCACCACCCAGCTCTCCCCATCCATGGGCTGCAAGAAACAACTGGGGTCCCTGTGGATCCTCCCTGCCACCCTCTCCCAGACGTGGTGGTGGGGGCAGACCAACAGTGCTTGCCCACTCGGGCATCCCGTGGCACGGGGTGGGCTGGCAGGTGGCCCAAAGCTCTAGTGCGCGGGCTCCTTCCCGGTAGATTACCCGTGACTTCTGCTCCCCATTTTGGGCAGTGGGAAGGAGCCGGCAGCCGCTGTCTGTCTCCCACCCCGCTCCAGTCCCTTCCCTGCCGTGGCCCCTCGTTAATAAAGAGGCGTAATTGGGAGCCCTCCCTCCGTCCCGTCTGGTGTGAGGCCATTTGTGTGCCGGAGGAGGAGGGGCAGATCCGGCACTGGGGGGGTTGGCAGCGGGGGAGAGAGGGAGGGAAAACTCTTTTGTTTGTTCAAGTAATTTAGGCCTCAGATGTTTGGGGAAAAAAAAAAAAAAAGAAAAATATCTTGATCAGCGCTGGTAAAGGTGTGCTCCTGGCACATAAAAATATCTCAATAGCAGAGGGAAAAAAGCGCAGCAAAGAAGTGTGGATTTAAGCATTTCAGGTTTTTTTCTCAGGTTTGTCAGGAGAGATGTGAATCATTAAAAAAAGAATAAAGACAAAAAAAACCCAAAGTAAAATCTGTTTCTGACCTTCGCAGAGATCTCTGCATCCCCGTGCTCTCTTTCGTTGTGAAGGACTAAAAGCGGAACGCGGGCTGAAGTCTGCATCGATTCCTGGGTGTTGCTGCTGGGTGTTTGCTTTGTGTCTGCTCCGCTTAGCCGGGCCGAGCTGAAGCACAGGAGAGTTGCTGTTTTTTTGCAGCTGATGAATTTCTTTTTCTGCTTTCTATGCGCTAGCACATTTGCCTTTGGAGTCGAGACTTTCTACTTCATGTGCGCTAACACATTGCCTTTGGTATCTAGATCGCGGCTCTCTTATGCGTCCCTGTTCCCCATCATCCCCTCGAGACATCTTGCTTTTTTTCAAATGGGAATAGAAAAATCAAAGAAACAAAGTAACAAACATTTTTCTGTTCCTTTAGGTTCAGTAAAACTCACCTTTAAACCTCATTGAGGGGCCTAAACTAAGTAGAAAGCGTCTGCTCTGTGATGGGCTTTGCTGTTAAAACCCTTGTGTTTCAACTGTGTGAAAGTTGTGGAAAAATGCATGTGGGTTAGGCTGAATTTAATTTATCTTTTTTTTTTTTTAAGGTAGAGAATAGGGTAATGGTGTGAAAGAATGAATTAGTTATGGCAAATCTTATTAGTGTCCATTGTAAGCAGAGAAGCAGAGACATATGGGAGCACTTGCAAAATTATTCCTTGTTTATTCAGCTTCGTAACCGAAGCAAATTTTTTTGCGTAATGTCATTGATTTGGCAACTGGAGGGGTGTGGAAGGTGTGTGTATATGTAGCAAAAAGGGGGGGAAGGGGGAATGCAGTATTGGTATTCCATTAAAACTGATGCTCGGTGCTTTGTTTGTCAGGTTTTGGCAAGGCTTTTTGCTTTGAAAGCCATTCAGAGAGGATGGGAGCAGATGGCAGGGAGATCCTGTTTGTGTTATTTTTGGACATTCCCATTGAAAGTCTCAGATTGTTGTCCTTTTTCCCCCTTCCCCCACTCATGTATGTTTTTCTTTCTTCCTTCCTTTTCCCTCTCCTTCTTGAGAACTTTTTTTTTGTTGTTTTAAAGCATATATTTTAATAATACAACATCACCTAAAAGCCGTGTGTGTTTCTGATGAACCAAGCTGTGGATATTTTATTTCTGTCTGCCTAGATGTGAAAAAGTTGCAGGGGGGGGACTGTCTCCTCTCGAAGCGGTACGAGTGGTGTTACGAGGGCAAATTGGGTAGGGATGGGAAGCCAGACTGCCATTTTGGTGGGTTCAGCTCAATAGCAGCACGTTTCCCTGGTAGATCAGCAACTGTATTAAGCCCAAGCAGCAAGTTTAGATTGAGGGTCTCTGATAAAACAACTTCGGTGACTTGCATGACACGCGCTCGTGACCTCCATCCTTTTTAAGCCCTTGTGGTGGAGAGGGCCAGCTGTAGATAGACTGGAAAACTGAACTATGCCCTGGCTCTTCATGGTGGTCTTCCCATGTCACTGGTGAGATTCATTGGTCTTAGGCGGTCCCCAAGGTTTTTGTTCTGCCATCATCTGTGTCCAGATTGTGCTGGGAAGAGAGAACTTCATTGCCTCGCATTCCTGGTATAAGCAGTTTTCCCAAGCAGTAATTTAGCTTCATATAACACCACTGGAAATGTCTGCAGTGCTTTTCATGTGGAAGTCTTCACCGAAGCCCTTCACAACCTTTGTGCAGGCAATCCAGCAAAGCTGAGCTGGGTCCAATCAGTTAAAGCACTTGGCTAGCCCAAGTCTATCAGTGAGGATGTGCACACACAAAGAAGATGGGAGGTCTTGGCTGCAGTCGGTATCCAAAAGTTCAGGTGATTCACCTGAAGCTGATTAAATCTCTTAAGCTAAGCTGGAAATCTCGAGGAAACAAGCTTTCTCATGCTCGTTCTGTCAGTGGTTATTCCCAGCTAGAAGCAGATATTTAAATCCTCAAATCTTTACATCAGCTGATATTAGAGGTGCTTTTGCACAGGAAAATGGTCTAGAAGGACATTAAGCTTTGGCCTGGAAAAGTGAGAAAATGAACTTTACAGGTTTTAGTTTAACTACTCTAAGCCTTTAAGACAGTTCGGTGCAGGTTTTGTTTGAGTTCAAGGTGATGATTCATGTTGGTTTTTAGATTGCTTGAACCTGTATACCCACATCCTCAATTATTTTTTTTTTTAACTGGTGCACTGAAGGAACCCACTTCAGAAACTCTATCATTTTGTTCTTAATTGAATGAAAGCTCAGAAGTCTTTCACTTGCGTTGTAGCACCTGAGTTTCAATGCTATATCTGCAAGAGAGGTCTGCTCAGACAGTAGGAGGTGACCCAGGATGTATGAAGTGATGTCACTTGAAGTGCATTTCGCTGGCTAGTATAAGCTATGGAGGGGGAAAAAAAAACCCAAACCAAAACAAACCTCACCTTCCTCTTGCCGTTACCTCTTGCTAGACGATGAACATCCTCTTGGCAGGATTTTTGCTCTGCAGCGCTGACTTTTACGCCTGCCTTATTAAAGTTTGGCAGCTCATTCTTGTTACCTACGGGACGAGCCTTCTGCTCGGAGGACCTTCCCCTGCTGCTGGGGTGGCTCGGCTGCTCTGCCCGGTGAGGGTTTCCCTTCGAGAGCTTCCAGCGATAAGGGCTTTCCTGGTCTGGCACATTGAGAAAGGAGCCAAGCAACAGTCTCAGCCTAGACAAAAGGCAAACTCGACCTACTATTTATGTAGTTACTTAAACATGATTTAACCTAAATAATGCACACTGTGACTTGGCTGGGGGAGAGGGGGAAGGGGAGGAGAGGAGCTTGTTTCTAATGAGCCAGGAGACAGCACAATTAATTACATATGAAGGACAGATAACAGACAGCAAACTGTCTACAGTAGAGAGAAACAAAATACCGATGTGAACAATTAAAGCGTCCACGTGACGGAAGGGTCAGCAGTTTCTCATACAGCGGGCGGCTGGGCACGGCCCCTGGAGAGCCGCGATGGATGCTTGGCTGAGCGGCCGGCCGGGGGGGAGGCCAAGCGGGTGCGAGCTTTCGGGGTCCTCTGCCATCAAAGTCGAGCAGGCGCTTCTGAGGCTGACAGGCTGTGCTCCGGGCATTATTTTCATCACATGCGCTTTTGACAGCGGAACAGTTAGCTACTAATCTCAGCGACACGTGAGATGGGGAGGAGAGCAGTCGAGGCGGGAGAAGAAGAGCAAAGGCTCCGCGGGCAATTGGGTACCTGCCTCAGGATGCCGCCAGGCACGGGGAGGAGGACCGGGAT
>NW_009190789.1:30848-44469 GCF_000690835.1 Fulmarus glacialis
AAAATGTGTTCATTTTCCTCATCATCTTCCAGATGTGGAAGCGCAAATCCCAGCTGCTGGTAATCAAATTCTTCAAGGCGCGTGGTCAGAGATTTGCACCCTCTCTGCTCCCCCCCCCAAAATTGCAATGGAGTCTGGCATAAGTTATCCCCCCCCAACACCCCTTTCATCCTCCCCTCCCTGCCAGTCTGTCCCGCGGTCAGCCCTTGGCTGTAAAGATTTGAAGGTAAAGGCCGATGGATTAGCCTAAGGAAGGGCCAAAGGTTAAATGAGCGGGGCTAGCAGCATGCAAAGGGCTACGATTGAAATATTTGCTGAATGCTGACAGGCAGCAGAATAGAGGCAGACAAGTGGCAAATTCCTGTTTTCTCCTCTAATTGAGAAAATATTTTGAGTGGTATTCAGGCAGGCTGCAAATCGAGACTCTGGGAAAGTCAGCCAGCCGGGGAGGGGAAGGAGGGGAGGACTTCAGTGGAAACACCATTCCCGCTAAACCTGTTTCCAAAAACTTTGCACTTATGCTTGTGGAAATCCCGGGAACCTAGTGCTTATGTTTTGCTCGGTCATTTTTCCCATGCAACTGCGGTGTCACAATACTCCCCCTCTGAACTCAAAATGTCTCCCAAGCAGAATTTGACCCATTCCTGATGTTTTTGCAGCCACGAAAGTCTTGCTTTGCAAGTCTAGCTTCTTGCATGGAGGTGCTATCATGAAAAATCTGGGTGCTGTGAGGATCCAGCTATCATCTGCTGGTCAGGAGGTGAATGACCTGTTTCAGCACAAGATGCGGATGAGATTTGATGGTGTGTTGGTAAACATGACAACTACTCAACCCTCGAGTATGTCCATTTGTAGCGTGGATAATACTCAGTTGTGTTTCAAGCCCGACTGATGCATGATGCCTGCGTGCCCGGGCAGGGATGTTAAAATCATTGAAAAAGCAAAGGGAGAGAAATTGTTTTTGTCTGGTGCATCATGGGTCAGCTGCACCGAGTCCTGCCTTGGCCCAGCCCTCCGGCATCCCTTGCTTGCTCTTGGATGTGGGTGGGAGGCTCTGGTGGCACTTGGGAGAAGGAACTTCCAGCCTGATGTGACCAAAAGCAGTTAGCTGGCCTTTCACACCCTGACATCTTCCTCCAAGGGGTGATTTAATCCCGCACATCCCCTCTGCCCTAAGCCTTCTGCCTCCCCCTTCCCCAAATGCTCCCACTAAAGCTGATAATGTACTGAAAAGGTTTCAATTAATGTAATTTCCTTCTTACTTAGAAATCTGTGGTTAGTTAAGGAGCTAGGGAGAAGGGGAGGAAAGATGTAAAAAGAAGCAGTTCTTTGAGCCAAAAAGCAGCACGAGGGTCAGCAGAGTTTACATTTGCTTCTATATGCTCATGTCATAAAACTCGGAGACAGGTTTATAAAATGTTTTCTGGTGAATGCCATAGCTGCAGTGAAGGAAGGTTTTGGCAGAGGTATATTCTATTCGTGGCCAGCAAGTTGTGTTGCTTTTGGGTCCTTGAAGTCTTATGCGCTCCTTAAAGATACCCAAGAGGCAGTAGGGAGCTTTTTTTTTTATAGTCAATATGGGCTTGGTTAAAGCTTCAGCTTTCATCAGCAGGTCCAAAACTTTGTTGTTAAGCAAAGGGAAAGAATCGTCTTCAAGTGAGACATGCTGAGGTCTGCCAGGGTTCCCTTCTGTTGGCCTTGCCTTACAGCTGGCCCTGGAAAGTGAGTGACCGGGTCGGGGTGATACTCCCGCTCCCGGAGCAAGGCAAGGGACAACGCTTTTCTAGCTGCATGACCACAGAGCAGCTGGTATGTTGGGTTGCTTGGTGCTGCAGATTTGTGCCTTGGTTCAGGGAGTCCTTTATTAGGAGCCTTGTGGTGGGAGTAGGCAGCACGTTCACCACCTTACGTTGGGTAAACTGAGGCACTAACATGCCTCCTCTCTGCATAATGCTCTGTATCAGCAAGAGCTGAAAGAGAAGCCCCCAGCTCATTCGGTCACCAAGCCATCCTCCTGCCTTTAAATCACGGGTCTGTCTTGACCTTCCCGTACCCCCCTCAGTTGGTGCCTGGGTTGCACAAGTTAGAACAAAGTGACGCTTGTTTGCCTCGTCCAAAGAGCTCACTCAAGCAGGTGATTGTCTTGCCTCCTTTTTCAGTCCCAAAACAAAGTGTTGAAAGTGTTGTTCTGGGATGTAAAACATCCCGTATATTCCCCCGGGACTGGATTTTTGCTTTCCGAGTGCAAGTGGCACTGAAAGAAAAAGAGGTCAAAATTGCAGGATACAGGAGAATAATTCCCAGGTGCTGAAATTAGGAGAAAGATGTGAGCACTCGTCCTCTGCGCTCCTCACAGGGCAGGGAGCAAGGGAGCTTTAACGGCTCTAGCTGCAATCGCTAAAGAGCTGATCCTTCATTTGCAACCCTGCCAGAAAAAACTGAGCAAGAGGATGAGAAGTCAATCAAAATCAGTTAAAAACACCTCATTGTTTATTTGGCTTGGGGATGTCGAGAGGCCAGCAGATTTGAGACCAACGTGAAACGGTGTCTTGCAGCAAAGACCATGGTCCCCAGCTGTGAACCCCTGTTCACCTCCAAAAGGGAAGTTTCAGCAAGGGAGGTTTGGTTTTATTTAATCATGTATATTTTCAGCACATGTGCTGCATCACATTTGCATGGAGATTTGAGCCTTGAAGTCCAAAGGGGTTTGGACCTCAAAACGCAGGTGCTCCGGTATGCAAGCCGTGTCTTGCAGCAAAGAGCATGGTCCCCAGCTGTGAACCCCTGTTCACCTCCAAAAGGGAAGTTTCAGCAAGGGAGGTTTGGTTTTATTTAATCATGTATATTTTCAGCACATGTGCTGCATCACATTTGCATGGAGATTTGAGCCTTGAAGTCCAAAGGGGTTTGGACCTCAAAACGCAGGTGCTCCGGTATGCAAGCCAAGGAATTGGGAACATGGATTTTGTGCTTAAAATGAAAATATCAAGCCATTAAACTTCCTCTGTTTTGATTTCCCTCTCTGCAAATAAAGGATATGACAGCACACACCATCCTAAGGTCCACAAAGCATTTTGAACCCCAACTTGATATCTAAAGCGTCGTTTCATTTTATTTGGCGTGCTCTGGTTACTAGTCAAAACGAGAGAAATACAGAAAGGTATAGAGTCACCAATGCTTTTGGTTTTTGTTTGAATTTGAAGCCCCAGAAATGAAAGGGGGGTGGGGGTGAGACAGGAAATATAAACTGAAACTAAAAAGGAGACTTGAAGAACCCCAAGAGAAATGGAAACTCTGAGCTTTGCTGGGGGTGTCTTCAGCTGTAACTATCTGAAGGTTGAGCTCACCCCAGAGTGGGAAATTGTACTTTTTCATGTAACAAAAAGAGAAGAGCTTCCCTCAGGGGACTGGTGAGGCTGGCCACCTCAAAGGTTTTAGTTTCTAAAATAATACGCATAATATCGGCCTCTTTTAGTAGAGGTTTTTTTTGTGAGGAAAGCCAGACTGTTTTGGAAATAATTTTTCAGGGGAAACTGAGGCTCACAGCTATAACCTGAGTTGCCACAGGTTATTCATACATGACATTGCTGTTCCAAAAAGCTTAAATTTCACAATTTCCAGGCTAGTGCTTTATCCTCCAGGCCATAATGTTTTCTCCAGGGTTGTCTACTCAGTTGCTCAGGATTTTATGTTGAGAAGAACCAGCTTCTGACCAGAAGTCTAGAAATTTGCCCCGTTCACAAAACAATTTTTTTTTTCTCCCCGCGTGTGGTTTCTAGTTCTCAGTGGCTCATTTCTCTGGAAGAGGTTAAAAGAGCCTTCTGCCAGCCCCATGACACAGAGTTTCAGTGAAGAAGTGACCAAAAACAAGTCTGGGTAAATGTCTTGTTTGGGTGTTTGTAATCTGACTCAGCAGCCCAGACCTTGATTTTTATCTTCTCAAATGAGTGGGTGGAAGGGATGGGTGATAACAGTTCAAAGCAACGCAGTTCCTAGCATCTGGGGCCGAAAGGAGGGATAGTATTTTACGGTAAGGGCTATCAACATAGAGATATTATTAATTCAGTTGCTTGCCAGATAGTGGCTCAGTTCATTCCTGTTTCCTACAGGACACTTTGCTGCTTTGGAATATTTTAGGAATTGTAGATATACTTCATCCTTCCCACATTGACCTTTCTTATTACACCTGAGGCAAATACGACGAGCAAATGTAGGTGAAAGTGAAAAAGATGGTGAAGTAACATGGGTGGGAGTTGAGGAAAAGGAAAAGTTTGGTCAAGTTTGATAAGTTTGGCTGGAAAGATCTCCCTCAGACTTTGAACAAAAAAAAAAGTTGTCCTTGCCTTCCCCAAAAGTGTAATTCTTTTGTCAAACACAGAAATTGGAGCGTTTATCAGGCTTCGGACATCCAAAGAAAAATCTACAATGCCTTTGGAGAATTTAAATGAAAATTAACATGCTTTTTTTGGGCAGCATTTGGCTAAATAGGAGAAAGCACTGGGTTGTTTTTTTTTTTTTTTTTTTAAACGGACACCGTTATTAAACCAAGTCCAAACTTCCAAACTGGAGATTTATAAGGGTTCAAGTTTCTCCCGCTGGTTTGATTTAGGCCTTTGAAACTGCAGGCAGGCCAGGGAGGCGGCTGGCTCCGGCGGGCAGGAGCTGCGGCCGCTGTGGTGCTGCCCTGGCCCTGCTGCTCCGCCTGGGCTGTCCCCGGCCTCTGCTGGGAATTAAGGGGCTTTAGGTCATGCTTTGTCTCCTTTGCCGCAAATTAGGCTGCCTGGCCAGCTGCTGGCTATCTCCTCGTGCTCGCCACTGACTTGCCTATTACCACTGCGATTCCTGTAATTTTAGGTCCAGCTCTTGCAGCAGTATGAAGGCATAGGCTTAGGTCCAGTCTTAAATAGTGGATTTGTGGCCCACTGTGACTCAAAGCCTAGGGGATTTTTTGAGTTTCCAAACCGGGTGCTGAGACAGCTGATATGGGGATTTGGGAAAGGGAAATGGCCTTAAAACACCCCTAAGGGAGTAAAATGAGAACGACCAGCTAAGACAAGCATTGCGGCCTTGTACCAGCACCCATTTGCTTCATGGTTGGGAGATGTGGGACTCTCAGGGTGGAGGGGCTCAGGTCTTCAGGCTGCTCTCACATCTTTGACTCCTCATACTAGTGATGTGGTTGGGCTTCCTTGGCCAACAAGTGGCAACATGCTGCAGCAATAGTGTGTTCCCCCTCTTGGCAATGGTTAGGCATGATATAGCACTGAGGAAGTTCCTCTTTAAGGGTAACAAAAGTCCTTTGGCCTTTGTGAAGCCAAGATGGGCAAACACAATCCCTTGAGTTTCACTACTAGTGGTCTTGTACCTGCTGGAGGTTGAATTATCCAGATCTTGACAGATCCAGTATGCCTGGATTAGTCCAATATTTGGATGAGGGAGCTTTTGAAGGCCTTAGGTTCTATTGGCATAAATGAAGGAGTCACGGTTGAACACCTCGGGTATGCTAGATTAGAGATGATCCTAATATTGGTTTGAAAAACTTCTCTTAGGCTCATTGGAGAAGTCCTATAATGAAAAGATTTCTTACCCTTAAACATGGGAGAAAGGAAAGAATCACAGAGAGTTAAAGGGACTTTCCAAATACAAAAAACTCGTGGAGAGAAAGCAAGTCAAGGACCCCAAAATTTCTCAGCATCACACTCATAGTGTAGTCATGAGAGGATAGCATTTTCCCTTAGCCCAACATGCAGGTGCAAAGCATTTTGGAACCTCACTACAGAGAGTGCAAATGTGAAATGATGTGTTTCTGGAGTGGCTTGACGCTTAAAAACTCCAGTCAGAAATGCGAAAGATGATACCTGCTGTTCCTTGACCTGCTGCAGATGCCATCCTGAGAGTGGGCACATTGGGGGATCTCCTGGGGCTGTCACTGCCAGCTACAAAATGGGGACCATCCTCATTCTCTTCACAGGATGAATTGGTTGGTTTTGTGGGAAGCTGAGACCCCAGGGGGGTGCACAGTGTTCAGGAGTCAGCTTGGATGCTATTAGCTCAGTGTTGGGCGCTCCCAGCTCCCACATCTCCAGACAAAACCACAAAAAACCCAACACCTTCCCCTGCCCTTCTTCTCAGTTTTCGATACTGCATCCCTTTCCCTTTGACTTTATTGCAGTTCATTGTTATCCCTAACTGGGGAATTCTCATTTAATGGTGTATTGGACAGACTGCGCTCCACAGCGTTCCCCTTTGCTTCCGTCCTATTTCCATAGAATAATGTAAGAAGATCTTTGGCAAGTCCCCTTTTGTTTAAAAGAAAATCCAAACAGGGGAATCGGATTGATTGCTGGCTCTGTGTGCTTTTCTGTTCACTGGAACCTCTTCCCATTGTAGTAACATCAAATGTAAAGACTGAGGAACTTGACCCGGCAGGTGTCAACTCTTGGGAATACAAATGTCCAGTTATAGGAAATATCTCTGTTGCAGCGGCACGGTGGAAGCAATTAGGTAGAGGATAATGGATGGGCTGCAGTAAGATAGGAGGGAATGACTCCACGGAGGTGCTTCGTGGTGAGATCATAAACCACAAGAGCAGAGCGTGGATGGGCCGGTGATGTCAGCAGAAACCTGCGGTGGAATTTGTCTCTTTGCAGAAGACTTCTCTCTGGCTCTTGTTGTTGTTGCTGCTTTTAACGGTTCCCAAAGTAGGAGGCCCCGCTGTGGAGTGACTGCAGCAGCGATAAAGTCGGAAATGCTGCTGTGTTTCGGTTTTAGGCGAACTTCTGGTTTCTGTTTCCACTGTCACAAAGTATTTTGCATTCACAAAGCATTTCTTCCTTTCTGAAGGCTGCAAGCAGGCTGCTTGGATGGGGAAAAGATTCATTCTCTATTAGTAAGGACCAAAACCCCAACTGCTGGAAAAATCAACACAGCCATTGCTTTGGGGCACCCGTTACCACGCACTGCATGTTGTCTACCTACATGTGCAGATGTACTTGTAGAAAAATAGGGAGCCTAAGACAGGCAACACTCGTTTTGCTCAGTGGTTGCAAGCAGAGGAATGATCATGCGTGAAAACACTCAACCTGCTCAATTTTGCTCTGTTGTAGAGTCAGGCTGCAATGGGAAAGCATAAGCATGAATCAGCAGGTACTGTCTTCAGGCAGGATCATCTCTTCTTCTCCTCTGTGTTTGTGAAGGACTCAGGTGTAGGCACACGGCTAATGGAAGGGCTTTTTCCCTAATGGTCTGTGCAACAACACCTTTCCTTCTGGGAAGCACCTGGGGTTCTCTGTGCTCGCACGCAACTGCTGCTGCCTCGGAAAGAGGAGGTCTGCTCTTCCTTCCCAGTCGCCTCTCCCAGCAGGGGCTTCCCCACCATGATCTCATGGAGCTCTAATGGTAATTATCATCGTCTCATGGCTCAGCGGTGTCTGCCTTGAGATGAACCCACCGTATGGCTTTCGATACCTATCTCAGTGCGAGGCACGTGTTTTCGCGCACACGCTTCTGTGCTACCCGCCATTTGCACTCTGCAGACAAACACAGGTGAATTCTGCTCCTGTTTCTCAGAGGTAAATAGGTGCAAAACTAGGTAAGAGGACTGGAACGCAATTAAATTCCTTATCACCACACGCACCAGCCTTTGCACGTGTGTGCAATGTCTCACTGTAAATCAAAAAAACAGAAAGAAAGAAAAAACAGTGAAAGGTGTTGAAAAAGCAGTTTGCTTATCCCCTTTTCATTCTGCTGAGTAAACGGCTTAGTAGTTGTCCTTTTTAGAAAACTATTTTTCAAGTTAATCTATTTTTTTTTTTTTAATCTTGAGGTTTTTATTTCAGCTTGAAAAACAAACATAACTTCTGTTATTCCCACAGCTCCACTCCCAGACTTTCTCCCCAGCCTGGCACAAATGTTTAGTGATGGTGAGCCATGCAGTTTCTTGAGCTACCCTCTTTTCTTTTTCCTTTTTAAAAAAAAACATTCTCTGCGCTCAACCCCTTGCAGGGCTGAAAACTTTTTTGTGTTTGGAGAAGCAGCATGGAAATAACGAGGTGTTTTGGGATCATTTTTCTTTTTCTCTTCTGGTTTTTTTCCTTTTTTTTTTTTTTTTACCCCCCTTTCTTTTCTTCCGGTTTTGCAGGGTGAGGAGCTTCAGAAATTAGTGTGCATCAAAACCAGGGCAGACCCGCAACCCCCCCCCCACCCAGTCACATCTCTCCTTGCTCTTCTGCCTGTGCTGCTGTATAAAAAAATAAAGTGATTTGGAAAATTAAGGAAAACCTCAGCCCATCAGCCACAGTGGCGTTCTGAAGAATCCGGGGGGTTTTCTCCAGCCCGGTTCAGGAGATGAGGATCTCTCTTTGCCTCCTCTGGCTGGAGGTTTCTCAGTGGGAAGCTCTTTGCTGGAGCGTGGTGCCTCCTTGCCAGGGGAGCAGCACATAGCTGATCTCTCTGAACAGGTTAAATAAACAGGACTGTGTTTGGGTTAATTGTCACTGGTTCTGCTGCTCTCCATTACTGATCTATCTGGGAGCCTGGCCAAGGAGCAGATGCGAGAGACAGCATCATCACCTCCCTCCTCGTCCTCATTGTGTCTGGCTTTATCCTTCTTCTTCTTCTCCCCCCACCCCTTTTTTCTTTTTTCTTTTTTTTTTTCCCCCCTAATTTTTTTTCCCTTTGGCTGAGCAAATAGGCCAGATGGCAGTGAGGGGAACAGACAACAAGTGAGCCATGGCATATGGGCAGCCTGTTTAATTTCGACTCCTGTTGGGAAGTAGTTTGCAGCGAGATAAGTTACAAAAGCAGAAGAGGAGGAGGAGTATGTGTTGGAGGGGAGGGACGGGAGGAAGAGGCAATCCCTTTTGGGATCAAGCAGCCCAGCCAAGGGAGTCCAGGGCACAGGGGACCGAAGCCCTGGCCACATTCCTGACATAAAGCAGTAAATTAGCTGTTTCCGTGTCAGGTTGTGTAGGAAGTCTTGTCGGCTGCACACAGGGAGGAAAGATGGAGATGTCTGTCCTCAAACGAGGAGGAGGAGGAAGACGTGTCTCCGATTTCCAGCTTGCCCACCCTCCTCCAGGCAAGCTCCAGCCAGGCTTAAGAGAAGGATGAGGAGAATTTTGCCCAGCGGCAGGAGAGGAATCATGTTGCCCATGGTGATTTTTATCTGTGCATATGATTGTGTATATTTTGCTCATACGTTACTATGGGTATCAACGTGAGATCATCCACGTTTCTTTTGCTTCTTTGAAGCAAAAGGTATGAGTTTTAAAGTTTTCTAACCAAACTAAGTAAAAAGTTGACACAAACCAAAAAGGAAGGCAGCTTAGTAATAATGTAGTTTACAGCTACTGCCTTTCCCCCTCCCTTTTCTTTTCACACTCATTTTTCTCTCTTCTGTTTTGCTTTCTGGATTCAATATGTTAGCTATCAACTTCTTGTTATCTATTCACATCGTTCATGCATTTTGGATTTTGCTGACTGAGACCAAAGTGGGTCTTGCCTTGAATGTCTCTCAGTGATTTAGGGACAAAATTAGAGTTAATTGCACCAAATTATGTATGTGTGAGGCTTCCTGCCTTCATTTTGATGAACTGGGACTCTGGGAGATGGTGGAAGGGGTGTAGGTGTACTTTTCTTCGTTTTTATAAATGTGTTGATTTTACACCAGAACTTCATTGAAATGTAGTTAAAAATGCCTACACAATTTAGGAACTTGAGAAGTTTTATTCCCATTGATGTTCAATGAGATTTGGGGTTCTTTGGTAGAGGCTCTCATCTCCTTCACCCCAGAGGCATTTTAAAAAATCTCTTATTTTGGCCAACAACATTGGAATTTTTTTCTATTTGCTCCTCTTTGATGGGAACAAGCATGGAATCCCAATACAATCATCACCCATGTGGACCATTTGGAGCTCTGTGAATATTATCAGCATCCTGACCGGAGGAGTGGGACTCCTGCTCGACACGTCTGTGGATGGGATTCATCTGTGAGCTCCATGCTTGTGCTTGGCGGGGTGGGAAAACTCTACAAACCAATTAGCTCTGGAAATCTCGAGCCCTGTTGGCAGGATGCAGACGATCCTGGACCGCGGTTGCACTCTACGTCTGCACAAAGGACTTTTTATACGACATTAATTCTGCAGAGAAGTTTTTATTCACCAGAGAGTCTGCAGAGAAATGATTATGCATCGCTGGCTTGGTGAAGCAGAATTTTAACTTCCAGCTCAGGCATTCCTCCACTGATTAGTTCTAACATGAAATAGAAACACAAGCCTGTGATTTATTGGTGAAATATTTAAGATAGATTGTTAAATTATTCAAATAGCAGAGTTTAAAGCAGGCAAGAAGAAAAAAAAAAAAAAAAAAAAAAAGGCAGCTCATCCAAATAAGAGCTCGGTTTTCCTTGTTTTCCTGAATTTGAAAAACTTACATTTGGACTCGCTAGATAACTGAAACAAAAAGTGTTATTCCACTGCAAAGAAAAACGTATTTTAAAATGAAAGATTTCAACTTTATTATCCTCCCAACAAACTTAACCTTGAATCTTTCTCCATCTGATCCCTGCAGACTCTGTTTCATCTGCAGTGTTAGGAATTGTTGCAGCCCTCCATCTTTTCCTACCACTCAACTACCACATTTTTGGGCACTTGCCCAACCTGGCTGCAGTTTTCCTCTTTCTACGAATGCAGATAGAAAGGCTTTTTGTCTTACTGTTAATAAACCAGGCAGGGACCTCTCCAGTCTTCCTACCTGGGGTTTGAATATCATCTTGTCTTGCAAGTAGAGTTGATCTTCCATCCTACCTTGCGCTGGAGAAAAAGCCTGTTGAATCTGCTATACTTGTCTTTGCCTGGTTGCCCTCTGATATCTGGGTAACATGCTCACAAGGTAAAACTAGAGCTGCCTTCTCAGAGGAGGAGATAGGGGTCATGCTCATAGTCTCTAAGGACTCCAGAGTTGTGGCAATAGTAGTGTAGGCTCAGTGAAGTACAGGATGAGTAAAGCATAAAGATTTTTTGTGGAACCTTAACGGTAAATTCCCCAATTTTTGAGAATAAAATATGTTGAAATTGCTGCATCCTAAGGAACATTTATTGTTGTTTTCTGTTGCTGTGCACCTAAGTTTCTCCAAATTTGAGGGAGGTTACTAGCTCCCACAGCCGTATCTGTTCTGAACATAAGATCAGTGTGACACTTGAGAAGCAAAGTTCATTGGACTTTGACACGTCTTCAGTTAAAAAGCATGGGAAACGTGCATCAAAATCCGTAGAGACGGCTTTGAAAAATTCAGCCCTTTCTCTTCATCTGCTCCCATTTCAGCACAAAAAAGAAACGTTTTTCAAGTCTGACCTCCTCTAGCGAGTGCTCCGTCTTGGGCTGTGCAGCTGAGGAGGAGAAAACTTCCAAGGTCTGACTCTTTCAAACATGTGGCAGCTGAAAAGAAGATAATTAGGACAGGCAAATCCAAACAGTACTTTTGCAAATGGTATTTATCTTTTGTGTGTCTGTGTGTCTATATTCTACTTCTCCACCTGCCTTCAAAGGGAAGCTGATAAAAAGGACTTGCTTGGCCTTTTTGTTGCTGTAGGGGGAAGGGTGCCATTTGTGTGCGGTGCTACAAGACAGATGCTGCAGGTGAAACTACCCCAGAGGGGGCAATCCTACCCGGAGGGGGCAAGTCCTGGGACCGAAGCACTTCTTTTTCTTTCTCTCCTCTTTGTGGGTTTGTTTTGCTGTGGGATCACGTCCTTTATGGCATGTAGGAGTGGGCAAGGGTTTATAGAGCAATCAACTCCATCAGCAGCAGTGGCAATCGCATAATGTTTCAGCCTTTTGTAATAGATTTTGTGTGTGTGTGAGCTGTAAATATGGCCAGGAGAGAAGGGGATGGGAAATGTTGGGCTTTTTTTTTTCCTTGGAAAGAGCCTGTCTGAGTTCCTTTATGCTTTTCAGGCCCAGGGATGAGAGAGAGCATGCGTATATGCGAGGGCGTGCGCACCCCTGTGCCCATACAGTTGCTCAAGTGGGAAAAAACCCCATTTGCAGTTCACACAGGAGGAATTTCTGATGGAGACAACAGTGTTAAGCAGAAAGGCACATCCTGATCTCTAGCAAGTGAGGGGCACGCTCCTGCACACACGCACACACACATACTCTCCGGGCGCTCTGCATAATACGTGCAAAGCGCTGCCCTTTAATGAACGTAACCTATGGCGGCTGGGATGCAGCCGGCCAGACCTCGCCATTAATAAACTGGGAACATTCTTCTCCTTTTTAGTCCCTTTCAATGCCAGCCCTGCGGTTTGATCTCCCTTGAATGCTGCTCCCCCTCATTTGGGGCTCCAATTCTGAGAAGATTTGGCGCATTGTTTGAGGTCGCAGGATGTCGGATTGATTTCGAAGCTTTTGTATTGACTCCGGGCTCCTGAATGAAGCTGTCATGTGTGTCTGTGGCTGGCTAGCAGGCTGTCCGGCTGCAAGCTGTGCCTTCCTTTGTTGTTTAGGCCTCATTGAGCTGAGGGAAGAGGCTCATTTCAGGGTGATTTACCACCACCCAAACACCAGCTGTCTGTTGTACTGCCGCTTGCCTCCACCTTGGATTCAGTTCTCATTTCCCTGCCTTTCCCCCCTTCTCCTCTCCCACTCTACCACTGTAGGCACTTGGGCACCGGTTCTTCAAGACGCGTGGATCACCCTGACAGAACAGAGTAAAAAATGTAAACACTGAATACGTTGTTCTTCTCAATGTCATTTATGCACCCATGGAGATTTTTTTTTAGGGTTCACTGTTGCAGTGCTATGTGCATGTTTTCTTCTTGGTGAAAGACTGAACGGCGGTCCTAGGGGGAAAAAAAAAAATAATAAAACCACCATGTTCCTCTCTGCTTGTTACTAAGTAGCCCATAGTGAAAAACAGTAACGACTTTATTTAAAGATAACTATTAAGCCCAGTGGCAGGACAGCAGATTGAATTGCACAGCCTGCCCGGTGCAGGATGTCAGGGGAGGTGGCTGCAAATTTGCTCTCCGGTCCTGGAAATGTTGGAATATTTGGATGGATGGAGAAGGAGTCAGAGAAGGACAGCATCGCCTCCCTACATGCTTGTCATTCCTGAGCAGGCATGATCGCTGTATTTATGTGGGTATCATGCCGGAGAACTATTTTGGTGGTGTAAGACAGGAAAGGAAGAAAAGGGAAGAGGCTGCGAAGCGCTGCTCAGCTCAGCTTCAAAAAGCTCCTTCAGAAAAGTACTTCTCCGTGAAGAGCCAGGCTACTTCAGCAGCTGAAATGCTGATAAAAACCTTGGAAAGGCCACGCTGGAAGCTGTGCTCTTCCCCAGGTTGCCATGGGCCAAGGCTCAGTTATCCTTTCTGCACCTCATGTTTTCATCTCTTGGGGGGGGATATTTTGAGGGTATTGCAAGGCAGGAGAGATGCAGAGAGCGTGAACAGCGGAAAGCCAGGGCCAGGTTTGGCCAGTGAGACCTTCCGGGGCCAAGTGGAGATGGGTTGTGCCAGGCCCTCGGGGGTGAGGTTACTGCCAGTATTTTCGATGGCCGTTGCTCAAAACCGAGGAAGGCTGATGGCAACCCAGCAGGTCAGAGCCCAGCTGGACCTGC
>NW_009190789.1:44516-48602 GCF_000690835.1 Fulmarus glacialis
CTCTCGAGGTTGTCTTTCCAGCCGCAGACTTGGGAGAGCGGGCGGAAGACGGGATCCTCCGGTTAATCCCGGCCAGCTCCTCCGGAGCACGGAGCCTGGCAGCTCCACGGAGGCCCACCGGTGCCATGTGCGTCGTGTCTGACTCCTTTAAACAGGGCTGGCAGCTCCGTGCGGGACCTCTCAGCAACGCGGCAGCACCGGGGCTCGCCGCAGGTTTCCAGCCGCAGACTTGGGAGAGCGGGCGGAAGACGGGATCCTCCGGTTAATCCCGGCCAGCTCCTCCGGAGCACGGAGCCTGGCAGCTCCACGGAGGCCCACCGGTGCCATGTGCGTCGTGTCTGACTCCTTTAAACAGGGCTGGCAGCTCCGTGCGGGACCTCTCAGCAACGCGGCAGCACCGGGGCTCGCCGCAGGCTCTGGGGCTGCCCCACTGATGGCGATTTGCGTGTGCCCCCGCGCCTGCCCCCAGAGCCGCTGGCGTGAAGCGAGTTGTGACCGGCCCTCATTTGACTTCTGGCTGATGCAGTTTGGTGTTTCTCGACCACAGGCTGTTAAAACTGGCGACTGATCAGCTCCCATCACCCGTGCAGCTGAGATAATTAAGCCTGTTACTATCACTATTATTATTTTTCATCTTTTTCTGCAAACTTTGGCCAACTGATGGAGCCCGTGGTGCAAGGAGGAGGGTGAGGCCAGCGAGACTCCCTGTAAGAGGTGGGATAACGGGACCTATGTGCTTTGCTCTTCAGTGCTTGCCGAGGAGCTTTCTTGTTTTTGCCTCGGGAAGGGGGATGTCTGACAATGGGTGGGAGCCAGCAGAAAGCCAAGTAAGCTCCTCTGTCAGAAATCCTTATGCCTACCTACTTCTAAACCACAGCATTGCATCAAGAGCAGGTGGCAGAAGAGCGTTTAGTAGCAATACATCTGTAAGCTTTCAAGACCACTGTGCTCCTCCCTGATCCTGTTATTAAAAGGCCACGAAACGTGGAAATGATGCTCCACAAATTAAGACTGAACGTATCTAGTACTCAGTGAGAAGAGGCTCCTCTCTTTGCAATGTTCTCCTCTCCCTCCCCTGCAAGCATCAGGTGCTGCTGGACGGAGAAGGGAGGGATATATTAGGAGGCAGCAACCACAGCAGGATAGCCCCAGCGAGGTGTTTTTATTTCTTACAAACTCCTTGGGCACTAGAAACTGTAAAATAACATACAGAAAAACAAACAAAAACTCACTGACCCTTAGCACCCTGGAGGGCTCTGTTTCAGATCGCTGAATAAAAGCTGAAGTTGCATATGCATGTTTAATGTAACACAAGGCGTGTGCTGCGGAAAAGCGTGCTTTCTTCTAATCTGGTTCCAGACAGAAGCATCCAAACAGAAGCCCCTTTCCCTATCCCCACTGAACTGCTTGGTGTATGAGGAAACCCCTGAATGACAAGGCCTCCATCTGCTCTTGAACAGAGTTGCGACTGGCTGCAAATGTTGTCCATATGCTTTTTCTTTTTTTTTTTTTTTTTTTTTTTTTTTTTTTTTGCCTTTCAACTTAGCTGCCTAATGTTAGACACCTATCCCGAAATTAAGCATCTGCTTACAGTAGGCTTTCCTAAAAAAAGGTGGAGGTAGTAGCTAATTCGGGCGATGTGCATTAGGAGAGGTGCATCTGCACTTGGAAAAGGAGATGGGATTATTCATCCAGTGCGTGGCTTTTGTTTGCCTTTTTAGGGAATGGAAAAGCCCCTACATTCTTGTACTGTCAGGGAAAAAGAACAAACGAACAAGTTTTGGGTTCATATTCCCCCTGTGCTCTTGATTTTCCAGGTGATTATGGGCAACATCTTGCAATTTCTCTCTGTTAAATAATGCTGGTGATACTTCCAGCCAGACAGGAGAACATGGCTATGGTTTGCATGACAGTACATCCTAGAAGCCAGAGAAGGGTCTAAAAATGGGAGTTTTTCCTGGTTTGTGGTGTAAAAAGGGTTGGAGTAACTTTTTCAGCATAATAACTTTGCAGTGGATGCTATGACAAGTTGACCATCAGCAAGTCATTTTGGATCCAGTTTCCCCAACACAGGTGTATGTTGCTGCTATAGGCACCCTAAGGTATCCTGGCTGTCCATCAGCTGCCTGCTAGGAAATATGTGGGACTCCCTTAGGTCCTTTTTTATCTCTAACTTGTATCAGATACTCTGCGATGTCTAAAAAGTCTTCTTTGGTTAACAAATAAGTCTCTGTGCCTCAGTTTCCTACCTCTGACATAATAACTTAATGCAATTCCTTTAAATTTAGCTTTAATCGCTTCTTTCTGGGGAATGGTTTTAGAATTTAAGAGGTTGCAGATTAATTGCTGAAGGACTGTAGCAATGGGGCAAGAGTAAAATACCTTTGATAGGTGGGAGTTGCAGGCAAAGGATGTCAGTTGCAAGTATTCCCCTGAAAACCTCAAAGTTTGACAGGTTGCGATCAGCAGCCCAAACATTGGGCATTTTGGTTAGGTATCAGGTATTAGGTAGAGTCTTTTCAGTGTCTTTTTTTTTTCCTGTGTCTCTTTTGGAAAGAGGAGAAAAGATAATTTTTGCACATTATCTGACCTTGCTGGGACTTATGAGATGCTGGGGTCACCAAGTAAGAGACCTCAACACACCTGGCAGGTTGCAGGTTCTCCCGAGGTGACCAGAAGTTTATCTGCCTGTTTGTAATTCCTGCCACCAAGGGTCATGTCTCTGCTGTGCCCTGACATTGAGCAATGGTTGCAATTCCTTTTAATCGTGCCCTTTCCCTTCCTCAACTTTTAGGGCAGAGCGCTTCCACTTGGCTAAACTCATTAACTGCTTTAATGTTGAGGTCTCCTTTTCTATATAAATTCATCCAGCTGAAATCTCATGACTCTTCCCGGCTGCAAGCAAGCAGATTCTCCCTCTGTTGCCCAGCAGATGCTGAGAGTGTTTATTTTTCAGCTGTGGACAGCAAAAGTCTGAAAAAAGGCAATGTCTTTGTGTATTTGTTTATGGGAAAGCGAGTAATTGCCATGGGTTTGTGGGGACTCAGTTGGCTGTGTTACTGTTTGAGCTCAAGGAGCATTTTGACCAAACCTGGAATCCCAGCCTCTTTCTGCCACACTGATTTATCAAGATGTCCAGGTCTGATAAGCTCCAAAAATGCTTTGGTGAAGATCCAAAGTGACTCAAATAATCCCCAGGAAAGAACTAGGTTAATGTGAGGGACCTTGCTGCTTGGATCATGTTCAGTCAACCTGCTGTGTTGTCAAGGAAAAGGAGGTGGTTGAGCTCAGCTTATTTCCCAAACTGTTGGCTTGCCTACAGCAAAGGAGGGAGAGGTGACCCTCTTTCTTTGGAAATCTCTGTTGGCCCTAGCGCGTTATTGATGCTGCAGGGTCTGCGCGAGCAAACTGCAGTGTTGGGCGAGGGCGGGCTGTTGAATTCCTGGCAAGGACTTGCCAGCGGTTATATGGACCAGCTGTCCAAATGTGGACAAGTCATACCCATAGACTTTATTTCACTAAATCTGTCTACACTAGAAGCAAGTAAGCACTAACTTGGTAATGGTGAACAGAAATGCTGGTGTATATGAGCTTTACCTCAAGTCACTCCAGTTTGGTAACTGTACTGCCTGAACGTGGTAGACTTGTTCCTGTTCATGTACGTATATGAAAACATTGGGTTAAAATAACCTGTTCCTTTTCAGCTTGGCTTGCCTGAATTCACACTGTGTTTTTCTACACACCTTGCTTTCTTTCTGCCCCTGTCTATGTGACATCCCTGAGGCTGTGATGTTTGGCCTTTGGGGAAGTCTTCTTGGCAGCTTGGGAGCTACCCCTCTGTGGAAGGATATCTCCCAGCAATGCAGGATGAGTCCAAAGGCTTCCCTAATGCCCTTTCTTCCCCTGCTTCTGGTCATAAATACAAGCCTCTTGATCTTCGGTGGTGTGGAAGGGTATCTCCCAGCAATGCAGGATGAGCATTCCCTAATGCCCTTTCTTCCCCTGCTTCTGGTCATAAATACAAGCCTCTTGATCTTCGGTGGTTCAGATTGTGCTGATGTTTTTCTTGCCTTATCTCTTGTAGGG
>NW_009190789.1:48635-67799 GCF_000690835.1 Fulmarus glacialis
TTGTGGTTGCAGAAAAGGGAAAAATGCTCAAGTGAAAGACTCAGATCAGGTCAGTCAATATGTACCTTAACTGGTGAGAATAAAAGAATGTGTTAACATTTGATTGATTTGAACTGTGCTGTTGCATATCGGGGTTCCTGGACACAAACAGTGTCTTTGGCGTGGCTGACAATGGTACAACATTAATGTTTTTGTATTTATCATTTGTAGAAAAACCCTCAAGCAAGATCAGGGATTCATTGCACTAGGAGCTGTTAATGCCCTAGCCTGACTTATTCCCATCTGGTTTATTTATTCATGAATTCTGTTCCTTTATAAAAATCCACTCCAGGCAATGCCTTTCTTAAAGAATATTGCACTTCCTTGCTGGCTAAATGCAGGCAACCTTTGGTCTCATACTGTAGCTGCCCGGATGGGCGATAGTTACAGAGAAATGTGCCATTCGTTGCATGCTTTTGTTCTGAAGTGACACCATCACAAGAACATTCTTTATTGAGGTTCCTCATGATAGACGTGTAAAAACTTGTTCACAAACCAATGGCCAGGTTTCAATATTCATTACTTGGAATGAATGGCCCCTTATTCTAAAATTGGTCAAACTGACGTCAGTGGGACCACTTGTAGGGTTCAGTAATTGCAAGTGAGGTGGACTGCTCTGAACAACAGCCAGCTGGTGGTCTTTTCCTACCTCCTACCATTTTGCACTTATTCAGACCAGCCGAGTTTGTCCCTGTCAAAATTTTCAGTTATGGCCTTTCGGCTTTGTAGCTAAAGAGAAGTTTGAATCCAGACATCATTCGTTCCAAAGATGGAACAAAATTTGATTTGAGCAGAAATATTTTATAAATATTGGGTCATCCAATGTTAAATGTGGTAGAGTGAAGCAGTTGATCTCAAATATCAAATAACTTTGCTCTCTAATGTACCTTGTGAACAACCTGTGACCAGGTATAGACCTGAAGCAGATTCAATGTGCACAAAGCTCCAGAAACTCCCGATAATTTATTGATGGGAAAAGAGACGAATTCTCAGGAGGAAAAATGTTTTTCATTTTCAACATGCATGTTCATCAACCCTAATTAATAACGAGTCTTGTTTTGTTAATGTCTGAGAAGATCTGAGAACAGATCTATCTATCCTGTTGTGAGGAACGTTGGTCACACCTATAAATGCTTTGTAGGATTGAGTCTTTCACTGATGTTGTTTCTTTTTCTTTAATTAGTATTTTCAAAATAACAAATTCATTGTCACTAGCTGTGCTATCAGTTCACCATCGAGACAAGGATTCATATTACTTTTCTTTAAAGAATAGCTTCCCATTCTCTCAAATACAAGCTTAATTTTCTCATGTTGACGTTCTAACACACCAGGAGAAAATTAATTTAGAAATGAAACACTTTTACCAATTTTAGTCTTTTGTATTTTGATGTACTCTGGTTGAATCACTCTTGATTTACAACAGGACTAGAGCAGGGTCAGACCGCTTGTAGTAGAGATTAAAAATGAAATGGGAATGTCTTGATTGCAGAGAGGTTTTACAAAACACCATCTCTAACAAACCCTGAGTGTTGGACCTAAAACTCATCGATGGCAATACTTTAGTTGTAGAATGGGCAATAGTTTTCAGAGGGGGGAAAAAAAAAAACATTCTCTTTTAAGTTTTCTGGGACAATGATAAATTATTCTTTGTGTTCAGTTGCTTTCTGAAATCTAATTATTGATGTCTAGTGATGTGTTGACCATTTCAGTAATTCTTTTTTGCTGTATCAGCATAAACTCTAGGGCAAATGCTTGCTCCAGAGGCTGTAAAGCTCATTCGTCGTGCCCCTGGCAGGGTCCTGTCAGTATTTCAGGGGACAGGAGGTGGATGGGGAGGAAACTACTACAGGAGGGTGGGTGGCAGCATGGAACATTTGCCTGTGAATGCAGAACCCCAGCTCAGCTTATAAATTATCCCGTGGGCCTTGTAGATAAACACAGACTTCTATGGTGACATCGGCTGGGAAAGGCAAACACTTGCCGACGATTGTAGGCTAATCCTTCAGGACACTAATTGCCAGAAAACCAAGGAAGCATTATTTTAGGAACAGCTTGTTTCACTTTGTGAAGGGGAAAAACACTGCACTGGATTTAGTTTTGTTTGTCGAGTTTTAGCCCTTCCTCCCGCGCCCTGTCTCAGATTTGAAAGATTTACCTTCATCATTGTTGTTTGGGTCTTTTTCTTTCTCTTTTTTCGTTCTTCCTTTGTGTTTTCTTGTGATGCCTCTGTAAAGTTGTGTGAAAATGCAACGTAGTTTTCGTTTTCATGAAAGTACACGTAAATAGGTATGTGGGTTTTATACCATTAAATATTTAAAGGTTTGGGACTAACCAGCTACATTTTGGCTGAATTTTTGTGAAAGGTGATGCATTGCAAAGATTTTAATTTTTTTCATTCTTTCAAGTCAATTTGCAGAAAGTCCTAGACACACTGCCCCACCAGTGAAAATCCCCAGCTGAACCAAGTTATTACCCCATTGCTGAGGATTTAATTTACTGGTATTTCTCCAGTATGTCTCTAGAAGAGAAAGTACCTTAACCTCCTTGACCTGAGATCTGCTTCCCTGCGTCTGGCATCCAAAGGCACCTATCTGCATGGTATTTTCCATAGTGCAAGTCACCAGTGTGTAAATCCTAACCCCGTCACTGTAGAGGGCAGAAGTCCAAATAGGCTCACATGGGCCTGGGATTTCACAACAGTCACAAGGAACCCAGCCTTCATGTTGGATTTGCACCAGAGCAGGAGAGGGACCGGTGGTCTCTGTTGTGAGGCCTCCCAGTCCAAATCAAACCCTACAAGATGAGGTGGAAGGCTAAGCAGTGCAATATAAATCCCACAAAAGCTTTGAAAACCTCAAAGGAAATACAGCTGAGCACACTAAAGAACTAGAGTCCCATCCTCCATGAATGGTCTTGATGAAGCTTTGGGTCGGTGAAGCAGGATGACTGAGAGGAGTTCCAAAATAGGGCCACCGCTTGGCAGCAAAACCCCCCGTGTCCTTGGCTGCCATTGGCACCATTGCCAGTTGTTTGTGTGCTTTGTGGGAGTGAAATTCATCCTTGCTCCAAGGCCCAGAACCAAGTTTCTGCACCACAAACATCCTACTGTAATTGTAAGGTTCATATATGCTCTTCGGAGTGGTTACTAGTTTCCCAGAAATTTATGCCTCCCCAGAAATTATTATACTGTTGCTTATTATTTGAGGTGCGTCGTTGCATAAGAATGGCAATCCTGGACTAGGATTTCCTTGCGCTAAGTCATATATTAACATAAAGCAGAAAAGATGGTTCCTGGGGAGTGATTTCATTTGTGTACTTTCTGAGGAAAGCAAAATGTCATTTAAAAATGGGGGAAAATTCTGTGGGTGGACAAATAATGTGCATATTAGAGGTATGCATAAGGTTGAGAACCAGAAGTAGCGGAGCGCTCCATATTCTCAGCACATGCAGCTCTGCCTTCTCAGTTTTATTTGTTTTCCGCCGCTTCTCCCAAAAGGTAGGTGGCTCATCAATGTTTAACTGCTCTTACCCTTTGATTTTTTTTTTCTTTTTTCTCTTTGCTTAACTTTTCTGGTGGCTCGTGTGAGCTCAAGTGTTACTGAGAAGTCAGATCTTCCTGTCCTTCCGTGTGTTTGTTTTTGGTTTTAATACGACAAATGTATGCCTCCTCTGGAAACGGTATCCATGCTGCAGAGTAATTATTTAGTGAATGGTGGATCCAGTTCATGTTGGCAAGGATCAGATTAATCATTATTAATTATGACCCCTCCGGCGGTAACCTCATCCCTTGCCTAAGCGCTGCTCTTTATTAAGAAGTAATAGCTATTAGGGGATGGCTGGGCCACTGCTCTCGTTGCACCGGCACGGGGCTCAGGACTTCTGGCAGGAGGCAGAGGAACTTGGTTCAAAATTAAAAATAAACGCACATGGTCCACGTTCCAGAAATGAAATAGGCAGCTTCCCCTGTGGGCTTCTGCGGCCTCATCTGAGTGTCCTCCTTTCCCCTGAAGCCTCCCGAGAGTTTGCCTCTTTCCAAAGGTTGAACTCAGTGTTGGGGATAATAACCTCTCTGATGCTTTTTTATTTGTCTGCTTGAGTTTGTTTTTTTTTTTTTAGGCAGATCCCAGTATAACCTAATGCACATACAGTCTTTGCAAGGATAATATTTTAAGGTCTAATTTAGTGGTTGTAGCAGGTTTCAACAGCTGATGAGACTGTAGTTGGGCTTAGCTCTCTGGGACTCCAATTGTCCCAAGTAGACCCCAAAACAACCACATTTTTGAGGATTTCTGGATTCCTTGAAGAAACACTGCACTGTTGAGGTGAGGCATGCAGCACTGTTCACCTTGTGCAGAAAGTTGCGAGGTGTCCAGCTTCTCTCTCCAGGTCACTGGACTGGACTGGGGATTGCAGGCCTGTATATATATATATACACACACATATATGTATATCTCAAAATATATTCCTTTCCACTTGTGTCACCAGAGATCTGCTGAGAGTAGACAGTACTTTAATACATAATTATTCTGGTTTTCCTAGAACTACGGGTTCTTTTTAAGGAGGTGAGGCAATGCTATCAATGGATGTCATCATTGTTTCAGCAAAAGCACAATGACTTAAGTACTGGATTGAAACCAATCTCCCCATGCCCCCCATCCCCCAAAATCCACCTTAATAACTTTTTCAAATATTTTCATTGACTGTATGGAAATCCAGGATAAAACCCTTTAGAAGAGAGCAAAGGAAAGAAAAACATCTTTTGTCTCCACGTAGCTCTTTGATACCTGGAAGCAGCGGAAACTTGGAGCAAACCTGCCACACTCTTTTGATCTCTGCCAAAGTTGTTGTGGGAGTAACGTTGTTTAATGGTTGAAGGAATTTATTGAAGAATAAAGGTACCAGCAAAGACAAAGGGCCCAATACAAATTATCTGGTAAACCGCTGTCAAATTTTACGTGCTCAGGGCTACTGGTAATTTCCCGTCTTAAAAAACAGGGGGGGAGTTTGGAGGGGAGGGAAGGAGGGTAAAAAGTATATAAATAAACCCACCTCTTTAAATAGCTAACTGGCCTGGCCTGAACTGTGTCAGGGCTAAGTTCCTTTGGCAGCCAGCGCTGCAATATCTGTTGATGGTGTAGCAGAGGGTTGAGACCAGGTTTTGGAGAATCTGCCTTAGCTTTGCTGGCTCTCGCTTGCATTCTTCCACTTGTCAGCAAGAAATGCACTGAAGCACGAAATGAGGGAGTGCAAAGGCTCCCGCACTCCATCTGAGCAAGTCTGGATCACACCCCCATGGTTAATGTTTCTCTCCGCTAAAAGAAATAAGAGTAATAAAAATAAATGAAAGCATTGGCTAATTTGGAAATACATGGGTGGAAGAAAGCAGGAGGAGAGAATTGGGGGAGTGAAGGTATGCTGTCTACCGTCTCCTGCTCAGAGTTTATGGTAGATTTTGAACCTCTGCTTGAAAAATCATTGGATTCTGCATGGGTTATAAAAAGCTAAAACAAGAAGTAAAATACAAAGAGAGAGGATTTTAGATGTCTGGGCAGTAAAGCACCCTTAAAAATATTTTGTTCATTGAATAAAGCAGGCTAGGTGATCATACAAGGAACATGGGACTATAGGAAACTGTCCTAGATCATCCAGTCCTTTGAGATCTCAGGGAACTGTTACATATAGCACCACTGATAAACACATCCCTTTTGGCAGTGGTACGTATTAAAAGCAAACCTTGTAGCTCTGTCATTACGCTGATCCCACCAATTAATCTTTTACTTTCCAAAATACTCACTCATGTAATACTTCTGCATCTTGTTCCTGCTGCCAGATCAGAGTGGTTCTCCCCCCATGATACGACTGTTGGTTTCAGCAAGGTGGACCACCTTTGCTTTTCTGTTCGCCCATAACAATTTTCTTGCTGTTGGTGATGCTGTAGGGGGAAACAGTTCCACGTGGTGAACCAAAATGCTGTAGAAAATTTAATCTCAGAAAACTTTTTTGAAAGCTGGAAACCTCTTTCTCCCATTGGGATCTGACTGGGGACAAGAGGTATTTGAATGAGACTCACCAACTGCCTTTTCTTTGGACCTTCCAAATTCATACAGCATTTGTGCTTTGGTAATTGCTGATGTTCTTGGTGGCTGGGAAAGTTCATTCACCTGTTGTGTGGAATTGAAGCAGTTGTGAAATGGAAGTTGGGTGGATAAGTTCCCATTCTCTGGGTTTATGTAAGTTTTGGAGCGATGATGTCATGAAAGAAACTTCCTAAATGTAAACCTCTGAACAAAAGAGATTGAAGTTATGGGTGTCCTTTGCAAGTTCAGCTGTAATAGGTTTGTGTTGCAGTGGGTTACACCTCCATTCATACAATGCCATTGGTAAGCTGACATTTCTGATGACCTTTTATAATCACCTATTTCCTTTTCTCACTCATTTTATGAATAGTCTTGTACTTACTTCAAGAGTTTCCCACCTTGTGGTCTCCTCTTACAGTTCATATTCATTTCAAAATGGGTTGGGCTTCCTGTAAAGTGTAGCACAGTGTAGACTGAAGTTCAATAGAGCCTTTCCTTTCTACTTGAAGAGGGGGACCTAAAAACTCATAGTGACCTTTTTTGCAGGAAAGGCTTCAGAAATGGCAGTCAGCAAATTGCTTTTTTTTTTCTTTTGAGGCAGTTCTGAATGCGTACTTTAACACGGTGCCCTGCCCGTGTTCGAGATGTAAAACTTAGGGTTCTGACCTTTTCTAGTGAGTGATGATCCCATGGCCCTTTCCCTCCCGAGTTGGAGCATGCGAGTCCTGGCGATGATGTTTTGTTCATGCTCTTATTCACGATATGTATTCTGCCAACTTGACTTGACCCTGCGCCTTCAGTGGGACACATTATTCTTCACTTCCTGCCCTAAATTGCTATGTACTGCCACCTTGCATTGATGGGTCCTTTGTTCCACCTTGGAGGTAGGTTCATTTCGGTGGTAGATGAAGGGAAGCTGTACGCCTTTGAAAAGCAATTTGAGAGCCCTCTGAATGAAAAGTGCTTCACACATGAAAAAATTAGTGTTATCAATTGTCATCGTCAGCCTCAAATCCCGAATTTGAAAGGGTCATTTATACTCCTCAAAGGCAAACACACAGCAGCGTGGTAAAAGAGAACTAAAGCAGCTGAAGAAAATGCTGTCTCATGTCGTTTCAGGCTCTGCAATCCCAGGGAGCATTAATAACTATTTTGTTGTTTTCACTGATCTCTCTACACGGGCAGAGAGGGAAAAAGAAGCTGCACTGCTGAGCTGCTCCAAACGGTCCCACGCCCTCCACGTTAGCAGCTTACCTGCTGCGAGGAGACTCAATCAAGGCAGCGACAACATGCAGATGAATGAGGAAAAGGCATAGGTGAAGATTTGGAGTTGTCCATTTGATTATGATATAGTAAGGACCATCTTTCCCCATTGCGATGGTTGCATTTGCTGCCTTTTCCACTCTGTCTTGTTCCCATTGCCCCTTAGCAGATGCCAACGTGTGAAGACACCATGGCAGGGTCAGTATCAGTCAACCACTTTTAGATGACAAACGTCACGTGAATCCAGATCCCATCTACTCTGAGGTTCATGCAAACTGAACGGCCTGCTCAGAGCTGCTGAGAGCTGTGAGGTGCAAGGAAAGTGCAAAAGCTTTGTGGAGGGTGGCAGATGGAGAGAAGGACCCGCTCGTTGGTTGGAGTGTTGTGCTTGCAACTTTGTGGAGCACTTCACGCCTATCTTAGCATGGGTGTAAAATGCTGCCCAAGCAGAATGGTGGCAGTTTGCACCCTCCTTTTACTCACATTGTACCAGAGTCAATGTCAAGACAAGATGAAATTCAGGTCCTAAATCTCAGCAGGTCATCTGTCTGGAATGGTACCCAATATGGTTGTTCTGCAGTCAGCAAATATTCAGCCATGACATTGGTTATTCATGGAAAAAGTATTCAGTTAAATTTTCCAGCAGCTCAGGCGATGACTCTTCCTGATTTTCTCATGGGAGCCTGTTCTGCTGTTGGGTAGACTATGCTGATAGGAACTTTTTTTCATTGCTCCATCTAAACAGTCTTTTGTTCCTTATATCCTTTTACTCTTTGTTATATCCCACTTCATGAGTTTCTTGTTCGTGCATACAAGTCTGGTTTGGTGAGAGACAATAGCAGCCTAAGATACATGTGTACCTTGGGTTTAAAGTTTCCTTATATAGGTCAAAATCAGTTTTTAAAACATTACCTCCTGGAAACCACTCAGAAAGCTCTGTCAAATAAAACTGTAACCAAAATAGTCTTTGCGGAAGAAAAAAATCCCTTGTGCAGGGGAGAACTCATTCAAGCTATAGTTTGAAAGTGCTTATAGCAGGTGTAAGAAGAAGTGGTTCAGTGTCTACGGAGTCAGGTCACCCTTCAGAGATGCTGGTTCAGTCCCTCAGTTTGCCACAGGTTTCCTACACAACCAGATGTGTGATTTAACTCCCGCAAGACCTCAGCTCTCTTTATAAAGCAGTGAAAGCAGCACGGATACCCTTCATGTTAAAGACTGGGGAGTACTTGGATGTTAGCGTGGTGCAGGCCTTGCCTGAGGTAGGTTAACACCAGCTTGAAACATAGCATGGCTCCTACTAGTATCCTGACAGAGGGATGTTTTATTCTTTTTTATGTCTTACCTTAAAAAGAACCAGACAAAAATCTGATCTAAAGTAGGAAAAAAATAAAAGAAAAAGCCATATGATTCGCTGCAGGACTAACCCCCCTCTGCAACTGGTTCCAGCCTGAAGAATATATTCACAGCTGGGTTATAAACCCTCAAAACCAGACAACATAACCTTAACTAACACAACATTACTAAGGCACTGCTGTAATGGGATCGTTCTGCTATGGCTCATGGGCACATTTTCAGTGTCATCAATTTAGTCTACAACTGGAGGCTGTTAAGTGCAAAATCATTTTAGCAACTGCATCTTACATGCAGGAATGATTGAATATTAATGGCTTTTCTTTTGTCGGGAAAAAACAGAGAGAGGAAAATGAAAAGCCACAGGAAACCTCACTGTCCTTCCTCAGGTAATGGAGTTCATTTTTGGAGGGCAGCAGGATCAGTCTAGCAGCTGAGTATTGGTGTAGGCAGCTGGGAAATTGGCTCTCATCCTCCAACACTGATCTGGTCTACAAACTTAGCCAAGTTTTGGTTTAGTGGGCATAGTAGTGTTGGGTTGACGGTTGGACTTAGAATCATAGAATCATAGAATCATTAAGGTCGGAAAAGACCTACTTGATAATCTTAGAGGTCTTTTCCAACCTTAATGATTCTATGATTCTAAGTTATTTCACTTTAGTTTTCCTTCTTAGTCTTACCTTCTCAAGGATGTGAGTTATTTGAGAGAGTAGTTATTTCACTCCATTGTTGGAACGGGTTAGACTCTACCTGCACGACATTGAGTCTGAGCAAATAGGGAAAAGCTATGAGGGATGAGGCCTTGTGTTTTGTCCCACCAACGATGCCCATCATGACTATTTTGGTAGTTGATGTCAAGCCCTTTAAAAAGAGCTCAAAATGTTTTGCAACTCTGTGGGAAATGTGATTACCTTACCCCGAAGCTGGGGTCAGAAAAGATGATAAAATTAACTTTCCCAACCCTATGTCCTTCTCAATACGCCCTGGGCTGCTTGGTCTTTTAACTTGTCATGTAGGCATGGGAAAACATGTGATGATGAGGTGGTGCAAAAGTTTCCATTTGGATATGGATACTTGCGTTATCTATAGGTGTTACGGGCCAAGACTTGGGTAAGTGTCCTGAGGCTGCCTGAGTATCCATGTAAACAGGATGACAAGGAGATGCTAGCCACTTTCCATGAACTCTATGTTCCCCAGTGCTGCAAGGTTGGAGCTGTTGTAGGCTCTTTGCAGGGCACTCTTGTGGTTTGACTTTCGATGACTGACTGACTGACGCGTGGTTGAGGCATCCATACCTCCCTCCACTGACTGTGTTGGGAACGGAGGCTCTGGGTTGAACCACGGCTATCTTTGTAAGGAAGTCAATTGAAAGATTTCTCTCAACATCCTCCCTAGAGGTCAGTGGTTGTACTTAGAAAACAAGGGAATGATTTCAGATGAATAACAACCTGCAAAAGCTTTTACATTCTCTTTTTATCATTATCAAATCATGCTGAAGAGGCTGCAAGGCAAAGAAACTCTCAAGCTTCATTTTCGAGAAGCTGCTAGGATGAAGATAGGGCATTTCAAAATCAATACTGAAGCTTGTATTCCAAAGAGCAAATGGGAGAGTCATTATAAGCTGCTTTACTTCTCATCTCTAATTCCCCATATTCATAACTTAAGCCCTGTCATTTGGATTTATCCTCTGTGGCCTGCAGTGACACCAGGAAAAGTCCTTCTTTTTAATTCTATGGCAAAAAAATAACAACGCTGCAGGGTAGGATCATATCCCCACAGAAGTTTAGGGCTTAAACGTTTCGTGTTGGGCATCAGATTTTGCCGTCTTCTCCCCCTCCTGTTTGTCCCCCTCCTCCCTTCTCTGCTGTTATACATCAATCATCCTCTTTCCTAGAGGCTAGGATACAAACAGTGTAATCCTGGAGAGAAAGGATACTGATACAGCCAATCCTGCACATGACTATGGCTCTGTCCTTGGAGATGCCATCGCTAAATCTAACAACAGACTTCTGCTGTTGGGACTGTTTCAGCTAGACTGGAGAAAGCAATAGGGGCAGTAATCTAAGAACCCAGCTTTGCCGTCGTTGGGTGATCTGTTGTATCTCCATCCACTTCTATTTTAAGTGACTTTCTAAACTTCTCTTTCCTTTTATTACTTCTTGGTTTGTCTTATCTTGGCACTTACAGCATCATAAATACAGTTTCCTCACCGGCAATATTTTTAATTATGACCTGGAAATGAACCTTAGACCTGACTCAGCCAACCCAACTGAGCTATTCATAACACATAAAGGATTGGTGTTGAATTAACTAATGACTTGAAAATAAGGAAGGTTTCCTGTATAGGCTGCTTTTTGGAAAAAATACCGCTAGCTCAAATGCTATTCTGTTAAGTGGCCTTCAGAAGAGATTTTTGGGTTTGTTGGGGTTTTTTGGGTTTGGAAGTCAGGAATGTGTTTAGAGGAGGTGGTGTAACTCACCTCCAGAAAAATCCCACAACAGTATATTCAGGAGAAGCTGATGAACAATGGTTGACTTCTGGCAAGTCCAGGCAGTGACAGCTTGTTCCAGCAGCACCGTCTCCCTGCTCCCGTGTTTATTGAACCGGACTTGAGATCACATGATATTCTGCTGGCAAGTTTGGGAATGAACTTTGGTGGGAACCCAGTACTTTCTCTCATCTGCTAAGCCCTTATTAAACCCCACTATTACTTTTTCTAACTCCCCTCTGGACTTTGAATTACACTGCAGTGAACACAGCACACGTGAGTAAGAGCTTAAGGTCTTGCTCACTTGGGTGGTCCCATTAAAAAGACCAGGTTTGCTGTCTTGGCTGCAGAGCCATTCCAAACATTGCTGCTATTTTTCTTCCCCCAGCATTTCTCACCTGCCTTTTTTTTTTTCTTCTTCTTTTTTTTTTTTCCATGCCCAATCTATTAATATGCGTTTTAACCAGTTAACTTTGGAACCAAAATATTAACTGCATAGGAGGCAGCTTTTTTGAAGGTTCATAAAATATGTATCAGAGCTGGGAATACAAAATGCTCCCATTTTGTAGCAGACAAAATGTATAAAGTGCTGAGTGAAAATTGAGAGGGACCCAACTTAAACCTTTGAAAATCGCTGCCAGTTCCAATATGCTGTATTTATTTTGACTTGGAAGGCTCAATCCAGTCCAGATGAGGTCATTTGGTTGGGAGCACACATGTCCGCGCAGAGCCGGGAGGGAGGGAAGCCTGCAGGATGCTTCGGCTCCGAGATGTTGAGCTGCCAGGGAGCAGCGGTGGGAGCGGGGCGGGCAGCCTGTCTACGTGTTGATCCTGGCATCGGAGCGTAACGCTGGGGTGGAGGTGTTGTAATGTTTAAGTTGATTTCTTTTAAGGCAGGCGGGACAGTGTAGCTTTTGTATCCTCAGCTGTTTGCTGGGTAGGGTAAGTGGAGGCAAAGCTGGACATGCTCTAAGAATTTGGGGACGGGGGAATATATTTAGGTGGGGTGTCTGTAGTAGCTCGTTCCTGTGACTCCACATGGCAGAGAGCCTGTTATTTCATTTGCACAGCTCTATCTTTCAGCTTGCCATCTTTAACCCTTGCCCTGATACCTGCTCAGCACCATTTTACTTTCCCCTCCCTCCGCTCCTGCATCTTCCCTTACTCCTCTCGTCAAAAAGATTAATAGCTCAGCCATTTGTCTCTAAGAAATTTCACTTTTCTCTCCTGGAGCTCCATATCTGCCGTTCGCTGCTCCATCCCAGCAGGTGGGAAAGGCTCCTGTGCCCTCCCCAAGAAGCCCCGTCCTCCCCGCTCCCCCCTCCCCGCCTCCCTGCCAGCAGCCTGTTTGCCAACACTTTGCACGAGGAAGCTGCCTCTATAAAAATAAACCATGCTGAAATCTGAGAGACAGAAACCACGCCAACCTCACACTTCATTATTGGTAATGGCAACCTATTTGATTTCCATTTGCAAACAGTAGCCTGCATACGTTCCTCACCATGGAGCCCTTCTCCCTGCGCCGTTTTCTGAGCAAATTCAGGTTCCCCGCGCCTGATGCTTAGTCTGCTTTGTGGTTTGCTTGCTCTGAGCCACAGACACCCCTGCTTCACAATTAAAGTATGGAAAAAGCCTGTTAAGTCACTGACTTAATTGCCTGGTTACTCACCGCCAACACAAGGTTGCCATCTGCAACGGGCTTGAGCCTCTTCTCCCACCTCTTTTACCTTTATAAGATTTTTTTCCTCGCAGATGGCTTTTATTGCTGATTTACACCAGAGAAAGCCAGAAGAGACAGACCTGTATTTCTTTTTCTTATCCCCAACGTGCACTGCCTTCTCCACCCCTATTGCTTGGGATGGACATCGCTTGGGATCGGATGGCTATGCAGACACCGCACTCCTGACCTCCGATGCTGCCCGGCTCTTAGGGCATAAGCCTGGGCTGCGGATTTAGAATGAAACTTGATTTTCCAGGAGATGTCTCTATTAAAAAAAAAAAAAAAAAAAAAAAAAAGCAATAAGGTGAAGGGGGAGAAGTTAGATAAACAGGGTGAATGCTGCATTGCTACCCTTGAAGCCTTCATGAGCCGTGGGTCCATTTCTCCACCACAGAGAGAGATGGGGCTCTCAGCTGGGTCCTACAAAAGGTGGCAGCGGCGAGGGGCCCCCAGAAGGGCTAGGGGAGGGGGGATGCACCCAGGGCCCGAGGAGGAGCTGCCTGTATTGACTTTCACTCGATTTACTGGAGCAATTGAGTTTGTCAGTGAAATGCGAGACGGGCTCAATCAGCTGTCACACTGAGACACTCCTGTCACTACTGTCAATAGCGTCGAGTTTCTGATCCTTTCTCAGATTAGCTCTGCGCCAGAACATCAAATGAAAAGCTGTTTGGGGCACGGGGAGGGGAGAAACTCTAAGCAGTTACCTAGGAATCGGTTTACAGACTTCAAAGCGCTGTCAGGTTTATTCTGATGGCCTGTAGCCGTGCGCGGGGAGCAGTAATGCATTTGGAGTGTAATGTAGACGCTCCTCTTCAGCCCAGCGTTCGCTCACGGACCGGGAGGCAGGGATGGGAGAAGAATAGAGGCATCTCTCCCGGTGAACCCAAATGGCAAATGGGCTGCCTCCCCTAGAAGAGCTGCTCTTTAGCTTGATGGAATAAGTTGCTTTTCTTATCTTATCTTTCATCCTGAAGGACTCTTCTACATTTCTCTCGGCACTGAAGTGAAGCCTTTTTCTGGTAGAGCTGGGTCATGAAAAGGCATCACCCCCAACAATAGGACAGGAGTGAAAAAAAGGGGGACAAGTTTGTTATGCAGAAATGGTGAAGGGAGAGCGAGGGGGGTCCAGCCAACCCATCTGAGCAGTTTTTGGCAGTGCTGAACCTCGAGTGTGCTTTTTTTTTGTATAACAAGGCAAGAGCTTTGTAGCCCATTAAGTTCTTCCAAGACCTTTTCCTTGAAATTTAACTGGTTGGATCTGGGACAGCCTTTATTGAGAATGTTTCCGTCATGAGGGATGCCAATATGAATGTCTCTATTTATGGGAGGAATAACCCATCGGGAGACTTTTTTTTTTTTTTAAACTTCAAGGATTTGAGAAATCTCTCTTCTCTGTTCCAGCTGTAACAGCTTATGGCAAGGTGAACTCACCATTTACACAGAAGCCAAGTCGGTAACGTTAATCCTATTAGAAAAATAATCTACCACCAAAAAATAATAATAATAGGGGTGGAGAAGGAATCCTTTTGAGGCAAATTCACAGAGTAATTCCTGTGAATTTACTCTTTTCTTCTCAGGGTTGAGATGTTAAACATTTTGTTATCAATACATGAATTATAAAGATTACTGTTTTCCTTCCACTTTTGTAAAGAAATTAAGCAAGGGAAAAGCCGCATTCTAGCATTATTGCTAGGAGGTTATGTCCTTTAGAGAATACTCCTGGTTTTTGACTAATGTTGTCTCAAAGAGTGAGGAAGTGTCCGTAGAGAGGATTACCCTGCACAGCACTAATCTACATTTTTTCTTGAACGCAATTTTAAGATTTCTAATTTTTTCGCCGTTACCCGATTCCATTATTAGGTTGCTTTTGACCTCCAAACATCTCTTCCTCATTCAAGATCGCCACTATCCTTCCCGAGTAGCAGCTGCAACTACATTTCACTGCTTAATATTTAAGCAACTCCCTGTCCAAAACGAATCATACCTTCTCTCTTCCTTGATTGCTCAAAAAAACCCACCCAACCCAGTTCAAAGGACTATATAAGTGATCTATAATATCAGAGGCAACCCTGTTTGCTTCTCTTGGTGGCATGAATGCGAAAGTATGGGAAAGACAACAGAAAGGAAAAGACACATCATATTCTTCTTATAGAATATTTCAAAGCAAATGCTGGATACATACCTTTCTTTGACCTTTTCCTTAGATTAGTGGTATAGGCAGCTGCTGTGCTTGTATTACACATTCCAGCGCAGGGGCTGACTCGCGAACAAGGTAGGTGTGTGCGTGCGTGTGTACACGCGTGTGTGTTTGTTATTCAACCTGTCAGCCAAAGGTCTTCAATGCTGGTTTTAGCTCTTTCTGGTTTTTCATAGTTTCCAAGGGGAGGTGTGGTTGGTTGTCGGCTTTGTTTATGTTCACTGGGTGACAGGAAACCTAAGAGCTTTTAGCGAATTCAGATATACTCTGGATACGAGGTGTGAATCTCCAGCCATTTGTGTTTAAAAGCTTTCACTAAGTTTGAGAAAAGAGGAAGAAAATAAACATCTTGATGCTTTCTAGCTGTAGAGGGATGAAAGGTTTTCAGCCTGTGGGCCCCGCCAGGACAGTATAGATGCCTACAAAGGGAGAACTTGGAGGAGAGATAAAAAAGTCTGGAGTTGCAAAAAAAATACAAATAAAAATCTTAAAGCCACTGCTCAAGTTGGATTTAGTCTGTATTTTACTGAGCCCCCGTTGAGCCAGCTGGCCTTGGTAAGACCATGATGGAGCAGAGCATGCCCATCATCCATAGGATGGGCTTCATGGGAGGGGTGATGGCTCTAACGAAGGCATGAAGGCAGCTCTAACAACTCCAGCTAATTGCATCCAACCCAGCAGAAAGGGATGCGGCCAGGGGATGCGTTCACCCCCTCCGTGCTTGACCTCCCTCGCTTCGGAAGCCAGATGGGCGATTGCCGCCGCAGGCAGATGCTGCCGGCAGTATGGAGATGGCCACGTGGCTGCTTTGTGTCACCGCAGGAGGGGTTTAGTGTCACCAAGCTGAGAGCTGGCCCATACACCCGGCTCTGCCTCGTGATGCGGAGCGCGATGGTTTATCTCCTGGTCTAACGCTTCCCCTGCCTCTGCCCGCCTGTGGGCTCCTTGGGGCAGGTACTTCCCTCCGATCGCGTGTTTGTGCAGTGCCTAATTGCAGATGCGAGGGTAATATAAATAATAAGGTTAAAAGTCGCTCTTCTTGAGGGGAGGTGACAAGGGAACGGAAACGGAGCTGCTACTCAGCTTCCCGGTTTTTCCTGGAGTCAAAAAGAGAGTGCAAAGGATATTACAGGATATGTCGGAGTATTTAGTCTTGAAACAGTTGCCATCCTGTTTTTATTCCCTTGCAGATATATTTCAAAGAAAGTGTTTAGATGGAGCTGATGACCTCGCTTATAGTTGAGGTTGCCTGTCACTTCCCATGATAAGTCCCTGATTTGGTTGTTTGGGCTGTGGTAACTCACAGTGTTTGAGCTGAAACTTGTTGAGCGTGCCAAACTGGCACCAAGCTCACTTCAGAGAATGGGGACTTTCAGTGCATCACTAAAACCATGCTGGTTTTTATCATTTGGGAAGATGATTCTTACTTTTTCATCTTTTAATCTTCAAAATGTCCAAATTATCCCAGTTATGCCATTATACACCAGCCGTTAGAAGTGATGGGAAGCTCTGAGATGAAGTGGCCCCACGTGCTGGGCACTACCCAGGGTCCTGCCTCCTCTCCTTCTCGGCACGAGCTTTCCCCGAGCAGCAGTGGCAGTCCAGCCATCTTTCCAGAGACAGCAATATCATGGAAAGAAACCAAATGAATAGGGAAGGCAGCAAGTGAGTTGCAATGTCAGGACATCAGTGGAGGTGAAGGCTTCGCCTTCATGTGTTGTGTTGTTAATAGACATAATCTCAGGTCCAAGTGAAGTGCTGCTAGATATGCATTTAGGTTTGCATTTAGGTTTTCCTTTCTTTTCCAGTGCTTCCAGTTGATGATGAAGCAGGCTTGTGAATTAGCTTTCTGGGAGAGTGAATCATCCACTTGTCTTGGGTTTTTTTGGTTTTTGCTTTGTTTTTTTTTTAAATGTGTGTAGGACTACATGAAAGATCTTGGGTTTTGTTCAGTCCTCATACTGTTATTGGCAATTCATTAACAATTGATTGCCAGAAGGGTGAGTCTTTGGCCCCATGAACAGGTACGGAGGTTCCAGAAATGATCAGTGGCTGAACAGTAGCATGTCAGTATTGCCATTACTCGGGTTTTAACACAGGAGTAGTGCTGTCTCCGATCCCATGTGCACACCACCTGGGTGTTACAGAAGTTACATCCAGTAACTGGGAGTTGGAAGTAGATTACTGTTTCTAGTCTTCAGCTCCTCCAAGTCTCTTGACCTGTATTTCTTCAAGACCTGGTACAGTGGCATCTCAGATGAAAAAGGGCCCTTATGTTTCTTCTGTAATAATTATGAAGTTATTTGTTTCATACTCATTTTCACTTTTTGTTATCTACCTAAGATTATGAGCCAAATTGTCCCCTCCTTAAATCAAGTCTTTCCTGGACCACTGAAAATCATGTTTGAACTCTGTTCATCTCCAGCCTTGCTCGGTCACCCTGGAGCTTGTCTCCAAGTGAGTTCTCTCGTCTGATAACAGGGATAGCACAACTTCTTTATCTCAGAGACTGGTGCCAGGAGAAATCCATTAGCCATCATGATAACAGATTACAGTTATTCCAATAATTTGGGTCATACAGCTATTGAAAATAAAGTTTGCATCTACACGTGGACATACTTACATACATACACGATTGTGTCTATGATATTTAAGACTAAAAGTAAATGAATTTAGATCTTTCTCTTAAGTAATGTAGTTGCTCTTGAATTGTCTAATAAGTGTTTCCTCGACAGTTAGAATTTTTTTCCCCCAGTATTATATTTGCTGCTATGGAAAGGATGCTCACAGCATAGCTTAAGATCGTATCTCATACCAGAGAGTCCCATTTACCGCTAAAGCATCGTTTTCAGCTGTTCCCTTTTATACAATGTACTTCTCTCTTCCTCTCTCACTTCCCTTCTTCACTCCATCTCCAGCAATAGTAGCAAATTGTCCTTCTATATCAGCTGTCATTTACCTAGTACTGAAAAAGGCGGTGGAGCACAGTTTCCACTTAGTCTCCGCAGACTCGGTATGAAGCAATGAAAAGCTTTCATTCTTGCCGTGCCAAAGTTCCTAACTTTGCCAATTCATTTCAGTTTGCTCAAGCATCAACATTTGAATCTTTACCTCCTGCCTATGTTATCCACTTAGCACTCAGCTGGATCCAGGAGTGGAAGGATGGCTGGTTTGCATGGGCTGAGTTTTATTTTGGGACCTGCATAGCCAACTCTTGTGATTTTTAAGAGTGTTACGATGTGAGGTGTGTGGTGGTTTGATTTTTTCCCTGTTTTTTTTTTCCTTTTAAACATCTGCGGCAGTATCAATGAGTGATGAGGCTTAATTAAAGTCCCTGAAACTCAGAAGGCACATAAATAGGATCTAATTTGTATGATTTTAAAGCTAATTCAGTGTTTCTAAGGAGCCCGGCCCACAGTCTTCAAATATTTTGACTTTAGCAATATTAGCAACTCCAATTATAACACTGCTGATGATAGTGACTCACATATAGGTATGATCTTTAATCCTAAACCGGGTATGATTCACCGCCAAATAACTATCACTTCCATGTTAGCAGCTGCAACACACTTCCCTTGTAAAAGCTGGGTCCTCTTCCTAAATCTGCGATAGGTATATTGGCCCATCTCTCTGCTTCCTTACAACACTCCCAAGACTAAATGTCTAAAAACTAAACTACAAATTTTTATGCTTAGTGGTTCTGATGACCCCGACTGCTCTTTCGCATTACATACAAATGGAGGCTTTACACCGCGTGGCTGCCTTTTCCTTTAAAAAGAGACACTTAGGTTTTTCATTTTTACATTCTAAAATAGCTGTAAAAAATGAACGCTAGGCTTTGAGACACTCTTTATGGTAGGAGCGACCCCAGATTTTTAATTTTTTTTTCATTCAGTAGCTCTAAAAATGCTTCCCTGGTTTAAAAATTGAGTTGAAATTCAAATTAAGGGAACCACAAAAGGGTCTTTTGGGTTTCCTGCTGGATTCTGAGATGCTAGAAAGTACTGGAGTTGCATTTTAAAGATC
>NW_009190789.1:67828-90305 GCF_000690835.1 Fulmarus glacialis
CAAAATATCGCTTGACGCAGGCGATGGGACTGTAGGTACAATAAATTGAAAATTAGTGGGAATCCCATTACATTTGTGAGAATTAGCAGTAAAGCACATTATTTCCAAAAAAATGCCTGCCTGTTGAGCATGTACCAGCTCCGCCAAATGCAATGGAACAGCCTCAAGCCAGGTGCTGACAAGACTTTCCTGATCTCCCTGTGATCCCCATTGCAGGAGGTGAGCTGGCAAGAGGAATTAGCAGGGAGAGGGAGGAGAAGACGGTTTGTTTGTTTCTTCTTGCTTGGAAAACGTGCGTGGCTGTCAGGGCCGAAGTGTTTTTGTGACACTCGAGCTGCCTCTCCGGCGTCATTCCTTGCGGGCTACACACTCATCTTTTATCGGGAGGATGCTGGCGTGGTGAGAGACAGCCTCTTCATAGAAAGTCAGCTGAGCATTTCTGCACAAACATGTGGAGGACTCAACTCTTTTTTTTCCCCCTCTCTGAAGAACCCTTTGCCCATATTTCCTTTCTTTTTTTTCCCCCTCTCTTTTCTGAAAGCTGAGAAAAGCCTCAGGAATGCACTTGCTCGCTCTCCTTTCGCAGGCCGGCTCTCCCGGTGATGTATTAATTAGCTGGAGCACTGCACACTAACAAGCAACTGCAGGCTGATCTCGTTAAACATTAATGCTTAACTAGAAAAGCAAGAGCTGTTAAAGATACGCCACTCAATGTCATCCGTGTCCGAATATAAGAGAAGTCAGTGGCTGAGCTACTGGAGCTTGTGTTTCCAGAGGGAGCGAGAAGGGCCAAGTAGCTCAGATCCCTTTTCCAGAGCCAGCTGGGAACACCTCGACCACAGACGGGTTTCCATGCTCCTCTGATTGCCTTTAGCATCAATCCCAGCCCTTTCCCAGCGAGCAGCCCTCTCTCAAGGAGATAAACGAGCAAGTCTTTGTGCCCACACTGCTTTTTCAGCCTTTTTCATGCCTTGTTTTTAGTGGTTAAGTCCAAAAACCAGCACAGGTCTGCTCCTTATCCTCTCTTTAACCACGAGCAAATGGTTATGGCTGATGTTTTCAAACATGAAAGTTTCAAGTCGTGTAGTTACACCCCAATGGAGTCATCTAAATTAGTGGTTGTCTTGATTATTATTGACTTTGCTGGATATTTTAGGCAACACCATTTGAAAATATTGACCTTATCACCACTTTGCTTCGGTTTACCCTTGGAGGAACTTGTTAGGCCAGCTCTTTATATCATGAGGCTTGACTGATACTAGGAAAAATATCTTGATTACCTCCTGAGAAAGTTTCAGAGTGTTTATTTGTTCATTAAACAGCTGGAAATGCTGATGAGGAAAGTGGATCGAGCAAGAGCCTCCTGACCGAGAAGCCCCGTTCCTACTCTTCTTCATGTGCCGTTACAGCCTGGCTTTGCATGAGCAGTTGCTGGCGGCACTTCTACCCTTTCATTTGCATGGGCAAAGATAGGATTTTGTATGCACTGTCTTAATAACTGTCTACATGCAAATCATCACAGAGTTTTGCATGAGTTTTTATGCTTGCCTTTCCAAAGAGTTACCCAGCATAGCCAGTGTATAGGACACATTTCAGGATCTATAGTAGACATAGCAGCCTAATAACTTACTTTCTGTCTTCACCTTCTCTCCAATATAATAATAAAGACGGCAGCCAGTACTTTTCCTTACCCTCCAACTGTTTGCATTATGCAATTTGATTGTAATTGATAATTCATTAATCATTTCCTATCCTGGTTAATATTTACCCAGCTTGCTACTGTGCAGCAAGGTTGATAGGAAGGGCAGGAGCGGAGAGGTGGAAGATACAGTCAGGGAAGCACAAAATGTATGGGAACACCAAGACTTCAGAAACCATCTCTATTTTTTTTCTTTCTTTCTTTCTTTTTTTTAAGACCTATGTTTCTGTGGTGCTGCCACCAGCAGTTCTGTAGGGCTTGTCTTGATTTTCTTAAGCCAAACACCTCTTGGTCGTCATCGTGGCAGCCTCAGCTCTACAGAAAAGGTTTTTTCAGGACCTCCAAGCACTGCCTTTTTCTACCTGAGGAATCGAAAGCGAAAGGGTTACTGCTGCCCTGTTGGGATTTTGCTGTTGTTGTTGGGGATTTTTTTTCGGTCTCCTAGCGTGATGATTCCTCAGACCGTGCTTAAAAGCCACTGTGCTTGATTTCCCCTCTAATGACGTTAAGACTGGAACTGGAGCTGCCTCTGCTGCCTGGTCCTTCTCCTGCCCGTGTCTTCAGACGTTACGTCACAGCTCCCAGGGTTTCTCGCTGACTCCAGCCGGCCTCCCCGGGGGAAGGAAACCAGGTTCCCTTCCCTGTGGCAGCAGCAGTGCCCACATTTAAGAAGCTGCAGTGCTGAGCCGTGACTGCATTAGTTCTGCTACATTAGAACAGAAGCAAAGAGCTTAATTTAATTCGCTGGCCTGTATACCGACACCTGAGGGCCACTAACTCACTGTCACGTATTCTCAGTGAAACCAAACTCTTTAACGTTCAGATTTTTTTTTTTTTGCAAGAGCAGAGCCTTGCAAGGCAAATGCTCATTTTCTAGGACTGGAGAAAAATATCTCCTTGCAAGGATCATGGCAGGTCAGGATGACTCACTTTTGCCAGTGTCCACAAGGGATGGAAGATCACACATCTCTTTTTTTTTTCTTTGAAATATATAAATTGATCTCTGTTCTTTCATTTTATGATTAGCCCCATCAATAAAAAAGTTGATTCACAGTGACATATGATTGGCCGTAAAAATTTTATTCACCACAGGCTGTATTTGGACACCATTCAAGGGCTTTGAGCCTATCAGATATTTCAACCCACTCTGTCTTCGCAAGTGATAGGATCAAGTCCTGTAGTAGCATTTGCTATGCCGTAATTTCCAAGAATCAAACCTTGCTTATGTTGTTTGTGCATGAAGACCCATTAGGCTAAATTAATCCCTAGGGTAAACGTACAGACTTCAACAGAATGTTATCAGGGATAAATTAGGCCTATTGATTTTTAATGAGGCTCTTACCTGAATAAAGAAAATAGAGTTTCTCTTCTGTTCGGGTCTATTGTTCTTCTACTGCAAGCATCACCATAAGCACCTGCTTTGACCCTGAATTTTTAAACCTGGAAATTTTGTATTTCTAAAAGGATTAGAAAACATACTCTTTTTTGTCCCTGCAACTTTGGGCAGTGCCATTACACAGTGGGATACGTTTCCCAGAATTTACACATTTCCAAACACCCTTTTTTGAAAAACAAGTGAATAGACTGCCAGAAAAATTACAGGCTTCCCATATTTTAAGGCTGATGATCTCCTCTTCCAGAAAGCATCCACATTGCAAGGGCTTTTCTCCATGTTAATGAATTCTAGAGAAATCATTTTGAGAAGTACAAACTGATTTGTTTTTTTGAGCTGATCTGGCTGAGATAATCCATGCCTTGCTATTTCATGCCAAGGATTTCTAGCATCACCCCATCCTCCGAGCCCTCAGGTGGGTAATTTGGAGTCACTGAACATCCCCAGGAGACATGTCCATGGACCAGCTGGTTAGTGGCATGGCTTTTGAGAAAAGGGGGATGTGATGAATCCTGTGCTGTTCCCTGGACATAGCTCCCAGGAACGGAGAGGCACAGCCAGGTATCCATCACCGCAGGTGGCTTCTCTCCATAGTCGCAATGCCCCTGGTGACCATGGGAGGAGAGGGAAAGGCAAGCATTTAGAAACAAGTCTCTATGCCTAGAGGTTTGAAAAGAAATCAGAGACCTCAGGTTGTACGCAGGTTTCACTGGAGAGTCAGTGTGTTGCTTAGGCAATATTCTTGAAATGTTTTTACCTCCTTGCTCTTATTCCTTCCTGACCTACCTGGGGCTCCTCTGGTGTCTCCCATCCCCGGTGCAAGTTTCAAACAAGTGTAAACAGCAATGCTTTCGAGTGCTTGGTCTCCATGTTTTTGCAAAGAGCAACCATCACCTTTAGGAGGTGAATTTGGGGGCTTTTGCTGTGACCTGTGATGTTCAGGTAGTGGTCTGTTTTAGTCTGACTTCCAGAGGGTGCTACTCCCCCAGCAGCTGCCCCAGCTGAGGTCTGGGTCTGCAGAGATGGGACTATTTCTCTGGTTTGCCAGTGGTGTTCAAAACTAAGTGTGACCTGTGGTGTCACAGCACTGCGGTGTCATGCATGGCTGCAGGGGGTACACGTGAGTGTCCAGGTGCCCTTTTGGGTGTCACTTCACTGTATGTCCTGGCGTGACCAGAGATGTTTGTTCATGTTCTGGGCTACATGGTTAAGGAAACTTTGCCATCAAACCCCTCGTCTCTCTGAATGTACTAAATCCTGGTTAATTTGCATCCTTTACAGTGTTTGATTTAAATGTTTATATTTAGAAATTAAGAAGCACCCATTCATTCCTTAAAAACCATTAGATAGTTATCAGTTGGGAATAGACTTTGCTTAATAAATGGCTGGCTTGGCTTTAACCACTGATCTAAATGGCAACATGTCTGCAGACTCCTGAGTCATCATTTTGTGTTTCCAAATGTACCTTGCTAGTAGAAGAAATATTTATATTTACTAAGAAATGCCAACAGAAGTTCTCTGTGCCCTTCTAGCACATGTGGTGGAGGGACTGAACACAAGAAATACTAACTTCAGTTATAAACCTGTCATACTTGAATATTTCTTGAAGTGTGTTTCTTTTACAGGACTTTATTTATTTCTTAGATTTAATGTATTTGGGCCATTTTCACTCTGTACATTGTCATGTAAAGGGATGGATGGATCTTTTGCAGAAGCTAGTTATATGAGATTTCCTCCCCCTCTCCATTCATGATTTCAGGTCTGTGCCTTTAACTTTTCTTTATCTTGGTAATCACTTTAATTCCTGCACTTCCCTGGGCTGTGGTAGGGAACTACAATTCTCTAGTGCTTTGCATTGCAATGCCTTCTGTAGCATTTCATACCAAAACTGAAAGGAAACCCAAAATGTTTAAACTGGAATTTTACTTTGGAATTTTACTTAGAAATATCCAGGCGGTGCCTGGCGCAAGCCCTTACTTAAGTAATACAAAACACCAGTTGTAAACTTCTTACAGGCTCAAGTGTGGGATTTGCAACGTGTTTATTCTTTTTTATACGCACGTCTTCCTTCCCAGAAAACGCTACAAAACCCTCCACAGAACCTGTCATCGGCAGCAGAGATAACGAATGCTCCAATGCACAAACATACCCTAAAAAGGGAAAGGCCAATATTGACTTGCAGCAAAACTTAAGCCCTTTCAACTCACCCCTGGACAAGAAGAACCAATGTCTCTTTTTTAAAAAAGTGCCGCTGCTGTTATATAGCAGATCCTTAAACTATGCTAACAGCCGTATATTTTCTATTCAAAAGTGTGCCGCTGTGTATATAAACACGGGAAGGTTTTGTAGCTGTATATGTCCAGATTTTTGACATGCGTAGGTGGAGCCGGCATAGGAAAGCCTATTCGGGAGTTAGGAGCAGCTGCCCTAATGGAATACTATTGACTTTAGTTACATCAGGGGCTAAATATAGATTGGGCAGCAATGTACACAGGGCTGCGTCTGACAGTCAGGACAGAATGTGCTCCTCAACGGACAGACGGATGGACATTGTTCCTGTGCAGATGCTCCTTTTAGGTCGGGGAGCTCTCCCGAGCTCTTTTGCCCGGTGTTGCTACCCCTGTGGGAATCCTGCCACTGGCCACCCAGGGCTGTGGATCCAGCCCCGAGGGGAGACGTGGGGTTGGTCTTGGACACAGGTCTCCTGCTGGTGGCTGTTGGCACGGCTCACCACTGTCAGTGGTGTTGCACTGATTTATACCTGGTGAGGGGCCGATCCCAGGAGTTACAGTCAAAGCTGCGAGGAATACTTTAGATATTTTGCCCTGAATTTCATCTATTGCCATCCTCCATCCCTCTGTTCCTCCTTCACTCCTTCCCAGTTACGCTTTCTTATGCGCTATTTAGAATTTGAGTCGGGACTCCCCTTCTGACCTTGCACCCCCCAGAGTTGTGCTTTTGAAGGCAAAATCTGCATTTCCAGCAGCATTCTTCAAAATGCTTCAAAAGCCCTTTCCCAGCCTGGACCAAAAAAAGATGGTCCACATGCACCACATCCGTGCTGTCACCAAGAGGGTCTGTCCGTCCGCTCAACTTCATGGAGAAGGATCATGGAGAGATCACCCCTGAGATTTTATCTTGATTCTATGGGGCTGGAAAAGCTAGAAAGGAGCCTGTTTTTTCTCTGACTGTGAATGAGGATGAAGCCTTTCGAGGTAATTGGATTTGAATCTTTCTTTTCTTTCCCTTTCCAAGCCTTGACTGATATTTTTAAGCTGGGAGAGCAGCGGTGTTGAAAGGGATGCGTTCATCCTGATAGGCTCTATGGAGGAGTGTCGCAGGGTTACAGCAGATCTCAGCGCAGAGCCGTTAAAGAACTCTGAAGACTTGGCAAGCCACGGGGATGCCGAAGGCAATGCCCAAGGTGCCCAGAAGTTCAGACAGCCTTTCTTTTTTTTTTTTTCCCTTCCTGGGAAGGAAAGCCCAAGGCTCTTGTATCATAGGAAGTGACAGTTTTGAAGTGAAGCAGGCCTACTAGTCCAAATGCGCCAGATTTGTGATTCTTTGGGAGAAAGGAGTGTGCACATCCCCTCGTCGTTGTGTGCTCCTGTGGATTTAAATCTAGCTAATGCGCACAGACGGGACCTGTGCTGTGTCCCAAATGATTTATGGATGCACAAACCGTTAAGGCCAGGCTTCTCATCCTCTACCCTTTCTCCAGAGCACAAGTTACAGCGAATCACCTAGTCGTACATACAATGGTTAATAAGAACCAGTATTTTTTACGATAAACCATTTAAAGACTTTGGGGTCATAATGAACCCTCTAGCAAGACAGGGCAGGGAATGATCCGGGTTCCAGGACTCTATTTACTTTCTCCTTTATCATCTGTAAGAAGTCTAGAACGTTGTACCTTTGCTTTTTCTCTTATCTCTAATCCTTCCCCATTCACTGGGCATACACACAATCAAGCAAACCCTGGCTATGTAGAAAAGGACAGCACATATTATTCCATTTGGTAAATTCTAGTTACAGCCCCTTTACAATGCTCTGAATAATACAGATTGTACATTTTTGATACTTTCTTCTCATTGCTTATAGAGAAAAAGTGCACGTTCCTCTTCCATTCGCTCTTTGGACAGTCATTTTTTGGTTTTGAGTATGAGGAGCGAAGGCAGAGCGAGTACATTGTCCTCTTAGATTTATAGTCCGGGAGATAGGTCACAACCCTTAGCCACTCTAAAAATGATCTATACTTCAGGGGCCTGGGGGACAAACCTGGAATATATATCCTAGTGTGTCTTGAGCCACCCTGGGCTGTGAATGTGGTGCTGGCTTGAGCCAGTCATTAAGCGATGGCATCGCACCGTGGGGTAGGGAGCGTGTGATCAGGAGGGATGCCATCTCCGGGAAGCTGATATTGCAACGACAGTGGGGATGGATGGTCCCAAGTCCCAGTGGCACTGTTGATCCCATCGGGAATGTCTCCCCTCTCTGTAATGAGTTTTACAAGAGTAAGGAGACACGTTTGATTCTGCATGAGGCTCCTCCAGCAGAGTTACTATCAGTTAATGTGATTTCAGTGCTACGGAGCGGGACTAGGAGCTTCATCCATGCGAAGCGCTGTGCTGTCCTCCCCTGTGGCCTCGGCAGAGCGTTGCTGCCAGCTCCACCGCGCAGGCTGGACCCCCAGCTGAGCCTCGCAAGTGAAGCCGCTTCGCTCCTTAACCCAATTTTTTCATATCTGCGCAGTCAGCTGCAGCGAGGCACGCTTTGAACCGCCAAAAGTGAAGTTTGAGTTTGATTCAGAGGCAAAAATATACCCTTCCTCCTCCTCCAAGTGCTGAAGTCGGACTCAGGGAAGCCCTGCTGTGACTCTGTAGTCAGACTGCCAGGAGTGAGCGAGCCCCGCGCCGCGCCGGGGAGGTCCCTTCGAGTCCTGCGGTCCGTGAGCAAGTCCTCTGAGGCTTGAAAGCATCCATCGTGTTGGACACAGGATATCGAGCATCTTCACCTCCTGCTGAAATCATCGGGCAAGAGCAAGCTCCATCAGGGCTGACACTTGCATGCCCCAGTCCAGTATATTGTGGGAGCACCCAGATAACCTCAGGATTGGATTATTTTTCCCTGCGGGAAGCAAGGAAAACACTAGGTAGATATGGAATTGGAGAAAACCACAGATGAAAAGTTTGGATTTGTTACTAGATACAGAGTGATTTTTTGCTTGCTCTTGTCAGGTGTCCTGAGACGTGAGAAAGTATTACAAAGAGTCCTTTCCTTGCAGAAGTTGTGCTTATCCTGTGATCTGTATTTCTTTCCCCATCTCTCTTATGTTGCTCTTATCATCCTGTTATCAAAGGCTTCAAAAGAGACCAGCAGAGCTTGGCTCTCATATCCCCTTGAAATTCAGTGAAAGGGTTATGTTTGGGTTTCTAGGAATGCCAGAGAGGATTTAAGGCAGAAATAAACCACTAAGGGTTTTCTTTTTCTGGTCTTCTAAGGTTTTTTCTGTATACATGGAGTGAGATTTTCAGAAGGGCTCGGTATTGTCTGTCGCTGCTGATGGATGCGGTGAAGCCCCCGTGTTCCCTGGCAGTGGGAGCAGGCTCACGCAGGACACTCCCGAATATCCCGCTCCTGTCTTTCTCCTTCAAAACCTAACCCTTGGGCAAGATTATCTAATAGAGGCTTCTTAACTTGCATCAACACCCTTCACCACAACAATGACTGTGTATAAACCCCATAGTTACACCCTCCACTATGCCCAACAAGACACTCAGGCTTTTTTTTTCTTTTCCTCTCCCATATCCATTCTTGCTGGCTCCCTCAGCCTCAGCCCATGTACCATCTTGGAAAGAAAAATGGAGGGATGATTTGCCTACAGACCCTATGCTAATGGAAGAGGAACAGAAAGTGGCTTGAGGAGGGACCCATGAGTGCTGCTGGTGTCACAAGGATGTTCTTGTGGTTTAGTTCTGTCTATTCTCCATCGCCTCATCCTCTCTTTGTCTTCCTTTCCCACTAATCCCCTCCTCAGATGACCCCACTGTTTAACCAGGCTGAATGGGACCAGGATGTCAGGGAATAACATAATATCTACAGCTGTCACAGTGTTCATCCTACTTATAGACTGCATCTCAGCCCTACCTTGTGCCTGTTTTAGGCATTCAGAGCCCACACTCTGTAAGACGCCCTGCAAGTTTTTATCATGCCTTGCTCAAAAGGACATTTTATTGACTTTAGGCACCTGTGTCGTAAACAAAGCATTTCTAAAAATGAAGATATGATCTTACTGCTGTGTTGTGGATTGCTCCGCTTTGCTTTGCAGATTAGATGCTGAAAATCATTCCCTGACAGTCACGAAACCAGTGCAGCTCGCAAGGGCTTTCCCAGTCTTAAGTACTGGGCATACTGCTGGAACACAGCTAAAGCTGGAATGAATTGAAGTATGCCCGTTGTATGGAAATATCTGTGGCCTGTGGACTGATGCAATACTAATTTTGAGATGTTCCAGATGCCCCTTAATGGTTAGAGCACCCTTAATGCTCTGCAGCTGCTGCGTTTTGGAATAGCTCTTGTTGCCAAATTCCTTCATGAATAAAAGCAAGGGTGCTTATCTGATGTACTGGGAGAAACCAAATATTGCAAGTGAAAGTATGAACATGAAGGGATTGTGAATCACCTCCCACTTTTACTTAATGTTTGATTATTATTTGTTTTTTTCCTATGTGCCCAGTTACTATCTTTCTAAAAAAATCCACACTCACATTCCTCTAATGCTCAGAATCTAACGCAGCAGACCCCCCCACACCCCACCAAAGCTCCACAACTGGATGCTCCCACTTTTAAATGTGTGGGCAGCCTTTGTGTCCATTTGCCATCGTTTCCACTTTCCATCACGTTTGGCTTGCTCCAGAGAAAAGGTCTGGTGCCAGGATTTCTGCTGGCTGAAACAAGGGTGAAATTCTGGCCTGATTAAAATCAATGGCAAAGCTCCCAGCGACAAGTAGGAGAGCAGACTGCGATCTGGAGTACTTGGAGGATATACACAAAGCAATCATACATAGCAATATAATTGCGGCCGTTCGACGGATGCTAAAGTTAGAGATCAACAAGCTAGCAGCTATAAATAGCAGCGATTTCTGCTGATTCCTAGTTCTGTTATTTCAACCACTATTGAAAATCAATTCCTTTCCTGCCTTTCAGGATAGGTAAAAGCACGTCGCCTGCTCTCCCGTAGTAGAACTTGAGCATTTTGTTATCTTACAATAAATATTATCCTCCTAATCATGCTGTTGTGTTGGCGCGCTTAATATTTTCCACACGTACACGCAAAACCTGTTAACACGTTAATGGATTTGTTTGCTTGTCAAGGAAAATTTTGCCCCCTGCAATGACAGCTTCAAACTCACGCTGCAAAAGGGCAGGGCAAGCAGTCGCTCAATGGACAAGCACAACACGCTTCTCCCGGCAATAAAGGCTTCAGACTCAAATCGGGTGCCTTGCCACTCTGATCCGCAGCACTGGTTTAATCATGTTAATGCGCTGTCTAATTATGGTAAACACTGCAAATTATTCAAATTAAAAATGTATATTGCCATTCACGTAGTCAGTCTGCAGACGTTTTTACGCATTAGTGTTTTCTAAGCTGAATGCCCTCTGGTAGGCACCGGAGGCTGTGTATCACCCCATTAGCTAAAAGGGGAGGTGGATGATCATATATAGTGGCCTCCCGACTTGGAAAGTGTTTTACTTAGCATGCTGTTGGGAGGCAAATGGTGTCTCTGAAGCAAAGTTGTCCCTACCAAATCCTCTGTGAGATGCAAATCTGAAAACCTCCTTGCTGCCTTCCTCATTAATAGGGCAATGGTGACCGGTGTGGTCTTGGTTGTGTGAGTTTGCCTGTCTGGGGTCACACCCACCTTGAGAAAAGAAAGATTTCCAGAGTGAACAGCCAATCAAAGAGCTACAGGTTTGATGATTCAGGTTCTGATCCTTCCCCTTATGGTGTTCACCAATTCTTGCCTTCCCAAAAGTTGTCCTTGCTTGGGGGCATCTCCAATGGCAGGTGCCCAGCCCTTAGGAGGGTTTCATCAGATACAAGAGGCTGCCGCTGTAGTGGAAAGCAATCCCAGTCCCGGTTACTGCGCTGGTGGAGCTGTAACTATATATCAAGGATGCCTAATTAGACACAGAAGTTTCTGAGATGGGCCCAAGCTGGAAAGTATTTCCCTAAATCGAGATCTGTGGTTCCTTTTTGTGTGGGGTTGTTGAGATCACATCCTGATATGCTGGATCCAATGACAGCATCAATAAATAAAGTCATGATTTTGCAATCTTGTCAATGATAAGAAAGAAAATAAACATGATATATAATAATACTACTAATAATATTGCCATATCGCCTCTCTGTGCTATCAGATACCCAGCGTGGCTTCTCTTGTAAGAGCAGGATCACATTCAAACTATTCCATATGACTATATACAGTAAAAAGATTTACTTGAATATTTCAGTGCATGCCACGTTTTTATACCACAGTTGTGGGTTACGGACGAAGCTACTAGGCAGAGTGAAAACACAAGAGTACTTTACAGAACTGCTTAACAAGTGGACAATCCAGAAAAGGCTGGACAATGCAATGTATACCAGTAAACAGATGGATTTTACTGGCAGATGGGGGTTTTTTGTGTTCAGAAATGGGAGTCGTGCATGCACTTGGCTCCACAGTTATGTAATTGGGCCCATAAAATTCTATCTTTTTCATTGTATTAAGCATTTATAGTTTCCTTTGAGGAGGTTTCTTTATTCTTTTTTTTTTCCTCTGTGATGCAAGGGTAGATGCTTAGACTTGTATACTTAGCATGCTCTATTATTCTTTTGATTGCCTTCCCATGCTTCATTCACTATGGTTCAAGCTGGAAAATCACAATGGAAAGGACTTCTGTGCCTTAGGATTTAATTCTTTTAGGGAACAGAAGAGTTCCTTGAGACAGATTATATTATGTTTCAACTGTCCCAGGTCATTTGTTTGTTTGTTTTTCCCTGTTTGATTTCTTTCAGTTTCTGGGAATGGTTCCCAGTCACCGTCGCCTCGTAGAGCTGGACTAGATAAGAGGAGCTGGAGGAAGAAGGATTTTCAGATGCACTACTGAATTCTGAATTTTAACTCAGCAATTATCCTCTACTGGTTTCGAAATGGTTTGGAACTGAGTATTTTGTAGAGGCGAATGTGAGGAAATGGCTGTTCTTGAGTTTGTGTGTTGAGGGAATGCAGGTAGTAATCATATGTAGGTGGTGATGCCTCGACTGGCTGTAGATAGTGGTTTGTATACAAAGAGCTTCAGGAAAAAGCTCTCGGGGTGGTTTTACATGATCGTTTGTCATAGATAATCAGAGTCAGAGCAGATAGCTCGCAAGCAGCCTGTTGGCTGCTGTATTTATACCCTGCTTGAATTTTAAAGATACTGAATGTATTGATAAATCAATTATTTGATCAAGCTTTACAAATCTATTTCAATATATTTGACCACACGTAATGGAGGTCAAATTTAGAATTGATAGTGGAGAAGAAAATTAGGATTAAATGGCACAAGAAAAGTGCTGGATAACGTTGTGATCTTCAGAAAACAAGAAGACAAAAGTCGCTGCCTAAGCAAATACATTCAAGAGCTGTGATGAAACCATTTCATGCTGAATACAGCCTTTGTGCAGAGCAGAGGGAATGAAGCCGCTGGAGGTGTATACCTGAGCACTTTGCAGGACGTGTGAGATACGGCATCATAACGGATGTATCGTAAAGGGAAAGCAAGGGCATCCATTCATCTGCTCCAGCCCTGGGCTGTACGGGGCTGTTCCCTTTGCCGTACTTCCCCAGGGAAGGGAAAAGGGGAAAGCCATGTGGTTCATGCACCTTGTTGCAGCCCTGCTCCATATCATTGCGTCCAGATGACCAGCACTTTGGAAAAAGCGTAAACTTTTTGTTTTAGCCTGCACCCTTTTGCTCCCCGTCTTGACAAGTGGCAACAAACCAGTCACCGAAAAGGAGTCGGGGAGGATGTCAGCAGGCTGTCCCTCTCCATCACCATGCCGTTTGCAGCCCCTGTCTCCCATGCTACCTTCCCCATCCCTCTGCTTCCTTGGTGCTGGACCTGTAGTCGAATAGGTGCTGTGTGGCTGGGGTGCTGCTCAAGGGACTCTGCTGGGCTTTGTTCTGCCTGGGGACCTCTGGTCATTGATCAGGGTAGACAATAACGGGTGCCCTGTGCTCCAGGGAGGGGCAGCTGCCTTTTTCTCCAACGACCCTGGCTGTGGCTGGGGAGGACAGGCTGTAAATTTAACTCATCTCCCATAGCAAGAGGCTGGATGCTTAGTCACACTTGAGCGCCTGGTAGAGTGCTGAGGCCCCATCTGATAATGTAATACTTATTACAAAAGATATGGCTAAGAGGTATTCATTACCGTGTAAACAGGGCTTGCGGGAGGCAGGTCCCTCCTCAGACCCCACCTCTGACCTGAGGTATGGGACCAGCTGGCTTAATCCACCCCAGGGACCAGGGGACTGAAGACACCAGTGCTGCAGGAGGCATCTGAACACCAGCAAAAAGCAAAACAAATGACAAGTGCCGTTGGTTTCCATCACATTTCTGAAAAGCTGGGGTGGCTCAGGGGCACTTGCTGGGCTCCCATCCTTGACCTGAGATCCTACGGCCATGGTCCCTCCATCTCCAAGGAGGAAGTGGGGACCTCAACTGTCTCCCAGCAGTGGAGATTGTAGATGGCTGCACCTACCTGCAGGCTACCTCCGCTTGAGGATTTTATAATAATACTTAAAAAATCACAAGTCTCAACTCACCACTGGGATGAGAAGAGATGTCTGTAGGAGGGCTTTCACCCTTGACACGGTTGGCTGGACATTTTTGAAAAGAAAAAGGAGAAGCGGGACCAAGCTGAAGGTGGGAAAAGGGGCTGCTGCCCATGGCAGTTATGTTTTGCTTCTTCCAGGAGATTGTTTAGGATTGTGTCCCGTGTTGGAAGTAAACCCATTAAAATGGAGACACTGAGCAGTTGGATGGTATGGTGGGTATGCACATACCTGGGTCTGTGGCCTGAAAACTAGGGTGAAAAATACACCTGTACAGATGAACCTGAAGCATGGTCCAAACAGGGGACACAGGGAATGTAGGTGAGACGACGTGTCCTGCTTTGGCCCTGATCCAGATCCAAATGCTGCATTTAAACCCCTCACTCTTCTCATGAGTATGGTGTTGGATAAAAATCTCCAGGAATGTGAGCTTTGTGGCTGTGAAAACTGTTTGGTGGCATCCTGCAATGCTTGAGTAGGGGGAGAAGGACCGTAGTCTTGGAGACAGGAGGCAGGCGGGGGTGTCCATGCAACCTTGCTCTGGTTGGGTTTCTGGAGGACTCACTGGTCCCCCACCTCCTTGGGGTGCTTGGCAGAGCAAACTTTCTCTATATGTAGGTTTTATTATTTCATCTTTTTGGGGGTGTATGTGGTTTGGTTTGGTTTCTAGAGTTGGTGTCCTCACTGGTTTTTTATTATTTTGTTTATTTAACCAGGCTGGTTTGTACTGCAGCTTCCAAGAGTTTCTTCAACACACTTCATAAGTAAATCATTTCTCTCGCCCTGGTTATTGCTGCCAGGTAGTGCAGGGGGAAAAAAAAAAAAACCCACAAGAAAAAAAAAAAAAGAATATCAGGAAACAAATCACTAGTATGGGGGGAGAGGAAGGGGAAAAAAATGGGAAATTCAGTGCAGAGCATTAAGAAATGGGAAGAAAACCAATGACCAAAGAGCAGCCAGGCACGTGGGGCAAGGACAAACAAGTCTGGCAAAGACGTTGGGCTTGGAGAGGGGGTGAGGGAGAGCCTGGGGTGCACTTTACATCCAAATGCATCATTTACGTCCTTCCCTGCCTGCATCCCTCTGACCCACTCACCCCATCTGAGGCTTTGCTCTCGGTATGAAAGCCCCTCCAGACGATGCCTCGGTCTCTGGGAATAATAGATGGTGTTTTTACAACCTCTTGGAGGCCTGTTCCTGGGTAGACGGTGAAAGGCAATACCTCAGGACCACTGGGTTACAGGAGGTTGTAAAATTGCTCCTCCCCATATATATATTTTTGACAATGCTTTCACTGAGGAGTGTTTCCTCTTTTTTTTTTTATTTTATTTCATTTTATTTTATTGCTGTGGCAATCAGTCTGTCTTTTTTTTCCTTCTTCTTCCCCCCTCCTTTCCTCCCCTTTTCACTTTGACCTATCAAACTGTAAGTCTTATTTCGAGCTGACGGGGAGGCGTTAAATGAGTGGCTGGGCCACCAATTTAAGGGAATTGATGATCTTTGGGGCTTACACTCTCACGGGTCAAATGATAATGTTGCCCTTCAGGTTAAATTCATACGTTACATAGGGAAAACCAGGAGCTTTCACTGAACTCAGGGCCAGTAGGACGGAGACCAACTTTGGTCATAAACAATCATTTAAAAGCTGGTTTTGAAGAGGACAATGCAGAGATGCATAATCTTTTATTTGTCTCTTTTTTTCACATTTTTTCCCCTCTAAATTTCTGTGCCGTCCTTCAGGCAGCCATTTTCTGTTTGTCTTCTGTAAACTTTTAAATAAAAATCATGGTCCTAAAGTAGATATAGATAAAGATAGATATAGATATAGATATGGAGATAAAGATAGAGATAAATATGTATATATATAGGTATATATACAGGTATAGACGTAGATAGATACAGATATGATTACAGATATAGATATAGACACATATATAAATACAGATACAGCTATAGATATTCATATCCATTTTAGTGTGTCCCGTACGATGGATACAACCAGAAGCCAAAGGCATGAGGTTCATGGGACTTGGAGTCTGATTTATTGACATGCCAGGGCAAGGCCTACAGATGATGCCATGCTACTAATTATTAATAGGATTTTCTGCCTTCTATGTTTGTTATAGCCTCCTTTCTGCCCCATCATGTTCTCCTTATGTATACCCCTCCAACTCACCGCTATCTTGTCTTCCCTTTGCTTCATAGCTCTGCTGCTACATACCAATGGCCAATTACGTTTTGTTCAAAACCATGTATCTCAAACTATTCAATAAATGGGAAGAAACTACTATCTCTCCCCCCTTTTTTTTTCATCCTATATCGCATTCCCTGTGGAATCATAAACAAATCGTCGGTAATGGGCATTTATTCCCCCCTGTACCCATGACAAATGAGATTGACATTATGGGTCCTTAGCTGTTAGTGGTTACAAAATGGTTTAAAACCTATTGGGTCCATTCAGAGCAAAGCCTGCAGTTATTTTTATGGGCATAGATTTTGATAAATCCATCCTATTTTTCTTTTCCTGGGGGAGATTCTACTGATTCCACAGGGTAAAAAAACCACCAGAAATTTTGGCTCACAGATGCAAAGAAAAATTGTCTGTAGGATGAATATGAGGAGAGGAAGAAGAACTGACCCCAGTGTGTTTACAGTCACTTTTCCACCTTCATCTACCAGTGGCTCAGAGGAACCCTTACATATACACCATTTATAGAGCTTCGTACCCAAGTTTGTTCTTGGAAGACAGAAGCAAGAAAGCTGCATCCTCACAGAACAGCACCTAAATTAATTACAGGAGTGATGCCCCTTAGCTCAGGCACACCCAGATGCTAATGCAGCCGTATACCACTTTCAAAACTCTGCCGACTGTCCCCGCAGAGCATCCCCCAGCCTGCTGGCCACTGGCTCGGAGCAGTTCCTCCTGCCACGGATGTGCGGTGCAGAGCAACACCAAGGGGATTTTGGGTGACCCTTACCATCCTCCTAATGGGACAGGGATGCGGTGCGCAGGGGAGATGGCATTAGTCAGAGGTATGGGGCTGATCTCCAGGAGTGCTTTGACTAAGTTTGCATCTGAATCTAAGTCAAAGATGAGGACTTATCTGCTTGACTAAAAAAGTGGACGTCTCCCACTGCAGTGCATAGGGCTTAGTTCATGTCTCTCAAGCAAACATTGAATTGGTTGGGCTTTATTGCAGGGGTAGGCTCGGTCCCTGAAATGGTGCCTGTCTGTGGGAGAACAAGAGTATTTTGACTTAAATAGATAGTGTTCAAGTGAAAAAAAAAAAAAAAAAAAAATCCGCGGAAACTATAAACCCGTACTGCTTCCAAATATGTGGCTTGAAATTGTTTGTGGTGACCTCACATTTGAGAGCAACGAGAGGTCTGGAAAGAAGATACCAGATAAGCATTGCTACCACCGACAGATCCAGGAGGTTTCCCCCCTCTCAACCCAAAGCGTAGGGTTGCCATTTAGCAGTCCCCTGTTCAGGGCCCAGCAGGGATGAATTCCCCACATTGGCACCCCTGGGAGCTCAAATCCCTGCAGCTGAGCCCACCGAGGGATTCTTGAACAGGGATGAGCGACTGCCGGCTCTGGGCGGTGTTTCCAGGATCAAAAGCTGCCTCTGCCTGCTGGCAAGCCTCAGCGGGAAGGCTTCATCAGGTGGTGGGGCAGCAAAGGGTTGCGTCTCACTTTTCTTACCTAGTATTTTGCAGTATTTAAACTGGAAAGGCCGTATTATAAATGCAGCAGTAGGTGCGGCAAAAAAAGTGACATTAATTGGCAGCTGAGACCACCCAATGTTTTGAGACGGGACATGAGCAGTTCTGTGTCGAGGACATTTTGGGGAGCTTGATGATAATTTCTTCACCTGAGGCTCCTGAGTGATCTTTGGGGAGCTCAGAATTCAAGAGCTTAGTATTTTCTCTGAAAACAATTGAGTTTGCCAGTCTACATGATCAGGCTTCAGATACCAATGAATTATTTGTGAAGGTCATGTTGGATTTGTGGGACAACATTAACACTTGCCTCCGAGGGAAGCAAGTCTTCTGTCAGGAAATTTCTTTGAAAAATGGATTATTATGGTTATTATTTTCAGGGGATATGTCATTCAGTGATGCTGGGTGAGTGCTGGGTTGGTAGGCTGGATGTTTATGTTGGATATTTCACCTCCGGTAATCACCGGTTTTGCATTAGGAGACCTTCAGTGTGGACACGTCTGACAAGGAAATACATTTGAGATCTCCCAATAGCACTTTATAGTTGTTTCAAATAAATAAATGAGGACTTATCTTCCCCGGATCCTGATGAGGTGGTCAACAGGTAGATTGCTACCTGCACAGAAACGCCAAGCATCCTCCAGACCCAGGAAAGGGAGATCAGTTACTGCAAGGCCGCTGAGAGTTTAACGAGCTAACAAGGAGTAAATATTCAACACAGAGTTTTCCCAGGTGTTATTGACATGATGGTCTTTTGCTTCGATTTTAAAAAAAGAGAAAAAAAATCAGCTTCCTGATTATTATGGGTTTTTTTCATCTTATTAAGGTTAAAATGTAACTTCTTGTAAATGCCAGTGACTTGTTTGTTTTACTTTGAATTATTATGTCACGGAAACCTACCTTTCATTTTCAGGCAGAGTCTCAAAACTCAGTATCTTGATTAATAAAATATGAAGAGTTTATGCTATCTGTTTCTCCTGGTTTGAAATAACAATTTTTCTGTTACTGAGAAGACAGGTAGCATTGCTAAGAAAAATAGATTTTTTTTTCTCTCTCTCTTTGCTAAGGCTCTGGACTAGGGAATGAGATACTTGGACAGAAATCTCAGCTCTGCCAGAGACTTTCCGGGTGGTGTTGGTTGGATTAAAATGACATAACTTTGCGTATCCTAAAGTCATGTCGTGTCTGAGACAGTCACTCACGGTCTTTCTTAGGCAACTCTCTGGAGATGCTGGTTTTTTGGTATAGATGGAGTCTAGAATCAGTAGACACTTGGATGCCTAAGTTAGATAAAATGAACTCTTGATAATTTGGTCCTTCTCCAGACTCCCTTTGTTAAAAAGGGGGTAACAATCTTTCCTTTTTACCCATCCTTCTGGAACCTCCTCAGGGCTTCCCTGTCTCAGTACATGCTGCCCAGTGCAGTGATGCTCTGATCCTGGTACAGGCCATGAGGTTTCATTTGCATTTCAGATGATAATAGTAATGATAATCAAGTTTTAAGTCACTACTTTAGTGGGAGTTTGTTATGTATAGTACATGCGTATCGTACATATATACTAGACATGTACTATACATAATGCGAAAATAACATAACCTGCAGATTAATTTTACTGAGTTTCATGCCTGAAACCCAAATTATAAAGTGAATATGAAAATTGAATCAGAATCTAGACATTAGCATGACATCCTGTGGATACTTTGAGAACTATGAAAACAGGACGTTTATGTATATGTACGAACGTAATGCACAACATGACACATAGAATTAGATATGTTTTTTGATTCTGAAGTGTGAGGTGTTAGGACTCATGTTGTCTAGCCTTTTTCCACTGTTGGAAAGACAAATATAGTTTTATTTATTTTTAAATGGAGGCCAAGATTTTCAAGTAAATGTATGGCTCCAGAAGGTGTGAATTTAAGACAACAAACTCATTCATCATGACGGCATCATGAGAAGCTAGAAGTTCTGCACTAACCTACTCTTTGGGCCCCAAAATGCAAAACAACAGAACAAAGCTTTCCACTCACTTTTTCATGGCAAACAGAGAATTGGGGGCATGCGAAGGAGTTGCTTTTAATTTGTTTGTTTGCTTTGGACCTGTCCTAATCAAGGGCTTTTCCGAGCTGCTCCCTTCCTCCCCCCACCCTGCAAAACTTTCCAGACTCCCTTGTGCTTCTCTCCTCTTTCCTTTTATTTATTTAATTTGTGAAAAGAACCGAAGGGGGTCCCCAATGTCCCATCGCCTGGGAGAGCTAGTTTCCAGCAGATGCCGGGCAGAAAGGATTCAAACAGGCAGCGGTGAGGCGAGGCGAGCGTTATCAATCATTCAGTGCCTTAAAAGAGAAGAAGGAGCAAGAAAAAGAGGGAGAGTGAAGGCGGGGAGCGGGGTGGGGGGAAAAAGCCTGGGCTGAATTGGAGGAATTTCCTCCCCCCGGTTGCTGAAGGGAGGTTTTTTGGACATCTGCCCAGACACATGCCGAGTTAAAGAAGCGGGATAAATTCTGGAAGAATGAATGGAAGGAGAGGAGGGGTCGGGAGGACAGAGGGGAGCGCAGGCTACAGGGGGCGATGGCAGCTACGGGGACAAAGGAGGTCTGTGGGGGGAGACCACAACGGCAGCATGTGTGTGTGTGTCTGTGTGTGTCTTTTTTTTTCTTCTTTTTCCGGCTGGATATTTCAAACATTCGTTCCTTGTAGGGCATTATCACATAGGAGCGAGTCCTCTCTGTTGGACAGTGAGAGGCAGCTTGTTGTGTCTTCAATCTTCTTCTATATTGCCTGGAAGAGACAGGTACACGAGCGAATGGAAGTTATAACCAGGCAGGCTGCGTCAGGGCTGGTAAACACATTTTAAACAGTCAAGCCAATACGATTGAGCAAAACTCATCGTAGGCTCTCTCCATCTCCTGATGTCTCCAGGCAAGGTTGCGTGACCTTCCAAAAGATTCATCAAGCCAGGCAATTTCTGAGCGTGATTCAGAGTGTAGATGGACAAAATTGTGTGGTCACTTTGGATAACCGGGATGAAAGGTCAGATAAATTGTTCTGTCTGCAGCAGACCTGGGATGTGCAGGTCATGCTCTGGACAGCTTGTTCCCTTGCCTTCTCAGTCCCTGTGGTTTCAGGATGTCACTCCCTTGGCTCTCTCTGCTTAGCTGTTCATCTGAAAGATGTCTAGCCCTGTTGGAGAACAGATGTGGGTTAGGACCCACTCATATGACGAGGCAGCCAGCAAAACTGGGCCGGCAGCAATCCCTGTCCAGAAGAACCAGCTGGACATGGATTGGTAGCAGTAACTCCTTCCTCATATCTGATTCAGCCAAAAAAGTTTGTCTGTCCATCTTCTCAGGTCTCTGCTGGCCTTAAGAGCCATGAATCTGTGAATTACTCTGAATTTGCTAAAGGATCTGTGTAGCATCTTGTGTACGCCAGGTAGATAGCCACAAGCTATTTCTGTGAATGTCCTTCCAAAGTCAATGGTTATGAGCCCAGTTTCTGAAAGAGAATTGTAGTCTCATGCTCTTGAAGCAGCTTCTTGCAGCCTTTCTGTGGATGAATCTTGCTCTGGTTGTGCCACCGTTTTCTTGTGTTCCTTTGATAAGTTTCTGAATTTTTTTGAAACTTTAAAAGTTCCCTGTTGTACATATCTAGTGTGACCAAATCTTACCCAGAGCTTGAATTGGTAGGGCCAAATAAAGTACGGCGGGGTAAAATCTGTGTCAGCTCAGAGCCTGCACCCATAAAGCTGTTTTTTTCAGCTGCTGCTGAAAAAATTGCTACTCATGTGAGAAAAGATTTCAGATTTGAGCAACCTCACTTTACCAACATAACACATAACTATGCAACAGCAGATGAGATCTCCTAATGTAAATAGGCCTGGGGAACTCACCTGGGTTATGCTGAGTTTTCAATACAAAAGAAAATCCAAGCATATTCTCTCTACCATCACACTACTTTTACATGATAGCAATGACATCTACTCATGCCAGTTCAATGCATAGATTTCTTAAATGGTAAGTCTTTGGTAAATGCACTGACTAATTTACTCACTGAAAGTCCAGATTACCTGGAAGCTGATCCCAACCTGAAGTTTGATCTGCTGTGATATATTTTATCACCTCTACGTTCATCGCATTGTCTGCTCTCTCTTGGTCCAAAAAAATGCTCTGGCCATCTGCTACCAAACCTTTCCTGCAAGTTTCATGTTGTCTTTTCCAGTGATTCCTACAAGGCTGTTTAAGGTAGAAATTTTCTCCTTTTGAGATTTTAGTAAGTAGAAGACTCAAGAGTATGCTTGATCCATTTGTTATAATTGTTGTCTTTGTCACCAACTTACTGTAACTAAAAATATTTCTGTTTCTACAAATCATAGTTAAATAGGCCTGACGGAAGTACAGAATATCCTTCTTCCCACCTCAAGAAATAAATAAACAGAGAGGTATCCGCAGAGCCGTTTAAAATACAACATTTTGATCGTTCACATAGAACAAACACTGGTTTAATTCTTTTCTAGGTGAGTTGTTCTAACCCTTAAGCTAAGCTTGGAGGAGCTAAGATTAGAATAAAATAGAAGAGAGTAGAGTAGAGTAGAGTAGAATAGAATAGAGTAGACTACACTATTTCGGTTGGAAGGGACCTACAATGATCATCCAGTCCAACCGCCTGACCAGTTCAGGGCTGATCAAAAGTTAAAGCATGTTATTAAGGGCATTGTCCAAATGCCTCTTAAACACTGACAGGCTTGGGGCATCGACCACCTCTCTAGGAAGCCTGTTCCAGGGTTTGACCACCCTCTC
>NW_009190789.1:90378-113688 GCF_000690835.1 Fulmarus glacialis
TCAGCACCTCCCTCTCCACTTCTTCTCCTCAGGAAGCTGTAGAGAGCAATGAGGTCACCCCTCAGCCTCCTTTTCTCCAAACTAGACAAGCCCAAAGTCCTTAGGTGCTCCTCATAGGACATTCCTTCCAGTCCTTTCACCAGCTCTGTTGCCCTCCTCTGGATGCATCCAAGGACCTTCACAACCTTCTTAAATTGTGGAGCCCAGAACTTCCCACAGTATTGAAGGCTGCACCAACACTGAATACAGCGGGACAATCACCTCTTTTGACCAGCTGGTCATGCTGCATTTGATACAAAAGGAAACATGAACAAACAGTGTTCACATCTGGAATAATCATTGTCATCATTTTGTATTGGGCTTAAAAAGAAGTAGTGGAAGGCAATATCTACATTTGACTGCACTTAGCCTATGCTGAAGCTTGCACAGGTGTATTAATTCAATTGTTTCATTTATCTTCAGTGTAATAACCCTTGCTCGGTAACAAAAGGTCCAATTAGGTATTTGAATTATTTCATGTTTTGCACAACTGAAATGCAGTTGAGCTGTAAAATACAAAATCTGAACTTAAAAAAAGTCCCTAGTTGTGGTGTTAGTGGGAATTTTGGGGATCCAGACACGCCAGACCTTGGTCAGATGTCAATAGGTAATGTTTAAAATGCCAAAAATACAGTCTAAGCTTTTAAATGTTGTAAACTGGAAAAGTTGTAGGAAAAGTTTCTTCGGCTCCCAGGAAACAAGGACACTTAAGGCTAATCTAGTCCAAGGGCTGGACTGGAAAACTTGGGAGAAGTGTGAGTCAAAGAAATGGATAAAACACTTAAGTGAAGCCTTTGCGTGAAAGCTGGGACGTAAGAAGGTTCCAACTTGTGCTGTTCCTTCAAGGCAAATCAGTCCTCTGTTTCTCACAGCCATTGCAAGGCAGATTTTAGGAGCATTGTCATAAAGGTTATGAAAACTGTTCCATCAGATTTTGCAAGTGTTGTTATTTTTGTGGGTAAAATCAGGTTGTAAATTCAATTTGTATTTGAACATGGAGACTTGCACATCAAGTTTATTAATTGAGCATCCCTCCTTGGTGTTGTGCTTACCAGTGTGCGTAGAGGTAGGACTCCGAGTCTGGTTCCTCGTGCTGTCACACTCCCAATGAGCAGGATTTTAAAATTTGGTTTTGCTTCTGTTTTGAATGGACATGAGAAAAGGCTTGCTCCCGCACTGTTGGAGCTGTTCAAGTTGAAAGTTGGGAAGCATCTTGTGGCTTGCACAGCTGTGCTGTACCACCTGCTGCAGACCTGGGAGAAGATTTCAGCCTCCAGGCTTTCTGGCCCCTTCATACTCACTTCAATATTATAGATAAAAATAAGTGGGAAAATAGAGGAGAGCATTCAGAAAAGGCAACTTAGCTTTAAAAACACACTTATATTAGCCATCTGATGTCAAAGTTTTCATGCACCTAGGACATAGAGTGGTTTTCACAAGTAACGCTTGGACAGCTGGTCTGTATAGACCTGTATACATTTTGTGCCAGGACAACACACCATGTTTTATAAATGTAATATAACAATAGTAAGTCACATAATATCTAGATTACACACAGTTCTGTGAATTAGGATGCCTTTAAGGATAATTTCTTCTCATTATCACATAACTGCACTGTAGAAGCATTTTTACCTTAATATAATTCTATTCATGTAGGAAAAGCAGTGCAACTTCTGCATGGTGACTAATCCTTATCTATATAAGTTTAAGGCAAAGATGACCAATGGGTTCCAAGGCTATGTTAGGTTGCACAGTGTGTTGTTTATCTGGTACCAAACAATTCTGGGTGGTCAGTGAGTCAATCCACCAAGTATATTGTTGTGTGTGTGTAGATCCAGATTGCATATGCCTAAGGTTTGCTAATTCATTATAGCTCTATACATGCCCATCTGGGAATAAAAGTGGCTCCTTGCATAGAAAAGTTGGTCACTCCTTCAGATCATTGACCCAATGTACCTCCTCTGTCCAGGGAGGTAGAAGAATATTGGTCTTTGAGTAGAGGTGAATGTTTCCAAACCAGAATGGTACCATAATCATACATTCATTTTTCTTCCATGTTTTCATACGGGTTGGTTTTGTCTCACAAAGTCAGTATCCAGCTCTATCTAAATAAATACATACTACATTATGGTCCACTCCCAAACTGGATCAACTCATATACACATCCCTGCTGGCTCTTTTTCTGATGATGGTTGACTCAATGACTGAGCCCCAACCCCACGTTTACTAGCTACTACTGATATTTAGCTTAGACATAGGTGTTCAGCGTAAAGAACAGCTGGTTTCTTTAACCAGCTGGGAAGCTGACCTGCTTGCCCAGAGACTGGGGTTGATGATGCCCTTTGTCAAGCTCCGATTACAACAGCGCTGGCAAAGCCACCGTTGTGTTTGGCGCTTGTTGGTTTCTGATTTGCTCCGCAGTGCTGTACACTGAAATGAAAAACATCTGGTCGACTCACACGCTCTGTTTAGACTGGTTACACAAATGCATGATATTATGCAACCCAGACCTGCGATCCTATTTCTCCCTCTTCTGAAGCATTTCGTATTTTGCTTTTAATCACATCGGACAGACGGCTGGAGGGTTTCCAGGTGCCATTTCTCAGATGGCGAGCCTTGTTGCTTGACCCATTGGCACAGGTCAGCCTGCCACCACCTCATTGTTTTGCAAGAACGCCTTGTGTCTTTTTTGCTTCCCTACCCGTGAAGCCCAGCAGCGCTAGCTCGTGCCAAGAGACCAGCTGTGGAAGCTGGTGAAGTTCTTCCTGAAGCACAACGAGCTGGTTCAGGCAGTGGGTTTAGCTCGCTTACTCCTTGGGCTTTTCCCATCTGACAGTGTAGGCTTTCCAGCAGGCAGGGCAGAGCTGGTAACCCTCATCCCCCAGCTCCAGGCAAGTTCTGCCTGTCCCCTGACACTTGCAGGAGATGATCCACCTCGGGGAAGCAGTGCGATGGATCGTGGCAGAAGGAGTTCAGCCCAGGATTTCTGATGGCTTTGCTCCTATCGTTGTGCTTTTGGTAAATCGCTCAAATGTTCTTTTCACCCGGCTGTCTTTTCAGCTCCGAAGTGAGCAGGTTTTCTGAGCGGAGCGATTGCGAAAAGCTTAACAACGGAAAATGGCAGCGCTGCCCACTGGCTTCCCACCAGACTCACGGCAGTTGAAAATCAAGTTTAGCAGCTCAAGCTCTGTAAGTTCAGCTTTTAATTAAAATACATAATTTAATGTTAGAGACCTCATTCTCCGAGAAGGGTACCATTATAAATGCCCGCATCCGACCTGGATTGCTGAAAATTGGCATATTGCCTCTATTACGTTAGAGATAGCAAACCCAAACTGACTTATCATTGTAACCGTTTGCCAAGCAGACAGAGGCACAGTCTTCAGCCCAGATATAAAAAAATGAACTAACGCTCATTGGAGTTGACTTATTTTATACGTAAACTGATGCAACAGCGTAGCGTGACCGTAGGAAGAGCTGTTGAACGTGAGCCTCCACGTTGTCACATCAAATCATGCAAGGCTGTCTGCAAGGAGCCGGGTGGGGACAGTGCTCGATGGGCTGTCCTAAACTCCATCTCTGGAGGCTCCCCAAAATTACTGCCGCTGTCTATGGATTAGATGGTATCTAATCAGAATTCCTCCTTCTTTATATCTGTCTGTGCTTCTATGTCTGCACACACAAACATATAAGCAGCACTTAATATATGGAAGGGAGGTTAATGAAAAAAACCTAATTAGCGTCTGTTATCTCAGGAGCTCATGCTGGTTTTTTCCACTGCCCAGTTCATGCCTCCTTTATAAGGATTTCCTCTTTATCCTGTGGTAGACTTTGCTATAATCCTGGGCTTCGCCAGCTGAGATGGAAGGATGGCTCCTTTAATCTTCTTGGAAATGGTCCAGTCTTTGGAGTCTGGATAGCTCTGGTTCATATCTTAATAGTTTTCATGCCTTCACATGAATTTTTAAAATGGGAAATACCCTGGTGAGCCACTGGATCTTTCTTTCTTGGCTGGCAGCTTCCCTGTTCCATTGAGGCAGCCAAGGAAACCTCACACTCCAAGCCACGAGGACCTCTTCTTCCATTCAGGAGAAGAGCCCGGGTTTTAGCTCGGAGGTGCATGCACGTACGTGCGTGCACAGGCGCAGGCACACACCGCTTGATTCACTATTTCTCTCGTCCCCCTTTCACCTATTAGTGTCCTTTGAAGGATCAGGTTACCTTGCCAGTGGAAATATATGAGCTCGCTGTGTGATATAGCATAACTGCAACAGCAGATCATATAATTTTCCCCCGAAGGCTTGTTGCAGACTATGTCGAGTCATTTGTATTTATGACAGCTTGGGGGTGATTTAGTGCGACCTCACTTTGATAAAAGCCATTTAGAGCTCATAAATATGGGTGACACACTGCCTTCTCGGCTGGGATTTTAAACGGAGAGCTGCATTTGCATTCCCATTGAGCTTTTATTGTTTGGGGGGTAAGAAAGGGAAGGAGCAAGAGAAAACAGGAAACGGAAGGAACGTGAGAAATGCAAAAGGGCCCTTGAGAAACGAAGGATGCTGCTGTGCTTAGAGCACCTCTAGCTCAAAGCACCCGTGATGCCACCTCCTCTCCGCATCTCCTCCTGGGCACGGGGCGAGGTGAAGTTCCGCTTGCCCCAAGCGGGTCAGCCGGTGGGAGAAGCGGATTCTCCAGATCGGGGAGAACGTGAATTTAGCACTTAGTTTCCACAATAATAACAAAAAAGGCTTCCATAAGCCAGCAGGTTTTCTTTTAGCTTGGGTCTTACCGTTGTGCGCTGTATTTTTTACTTAATTTCAAGGAGACATTTCCCAAGTATATTTATATTCTGTAACTAGATTTATAAGGAGGTAGACAATTTATGGCCAACAATAAAAGATACTTAAGCCCAGCATAGAGTTGTCAGATTTTATGCACTAGACTTAAATTGATTATTGATGGAAGAAAGTAGGAAGACTGTTCTTGGAAACTTATAATTTTTTCGTAATTTGTAATGCCCAAAGGAATCTAAGCATCACAGCCCATTGAATTTCACACGGAGATGAATATCTTTATTTTATAAATGAGAATTCAAACGATGAAGTGTTTCTCATCTTTGTAGTCACTAGCAGAGGCAGGACCTGAACCTAGGTAGGTGTCTTGACCATCAGGTCACCAATCAATCCACTCCCTGCAACCTTGGCTTCCCACATTCTCTGGTTTTCCTTTCTCGTACACAACCAATGTGGGTCAATAGGAATGACTGAAAACTATATACTTGGTGGCTGGGAAACTTAACACATTCACATCTTTAAAGGCATAATTATTTATTGCAGGGAGATGAGGACCAGGATACTTAGTTTTGTGTGTAAAGCTATCCTGCTCATGGGCTTGATGTTCAGGGCTTGATGTTCAGGACTGTGGGGTACCAAATTAAACTAACTGAACAAAGACATTTTAACAACATCTGCCTGTAGCACTAATACAGGTCTTTTTCAGAGTTTTACATGTGTAAACACTTCAGATCATGATTTAAAATCTTGAACAACGTGACTTGTGAAAGTTACCTCTGAAATCTGTACAGCAAACACATTTTAGCGTATACCTGTATGTTTGAAATACAGCAAAAAGATTTAAAAACTGATCCGTTTTTAAGTCCTTTTTTAGCTTTTTGGAGTGTTCTTTATGAATTACCGTGATTTTATTGAACATTACTATTAATTTTTGAGGTCTAATAGGATAAAGCTATCACAAAAGCAAAATAAATCTTGCCTGCCTTTCAAATCATTCCTATGGTGTGAAATATTATTAGATACCAGATACGTGCAGACAGAATGCTGTACCCAATTATTTAATTTTATACCTAAACTAATCAATTAATCAGTTTGCCATTATTATTGTCCTCTGGGTTGGAGAGTGTTTATATATTGCACTGTCAGTTAAATTTGATGTTTACAGCGGCAAACCCAATGCTTTCTTTAACCCATTTTATTACTAAAAATCGTTTGTGTCACAACCTGATTAGGCTTTATATATACTTAAAGAGTTTTCAGAATAGCATTGTGCATGGTGGTGGACCAGCACTACCCAGGCACGGATTCAGAGGTGGGGTTGAGTACAAGAAAGGCTCTGAAGCTGCAGCCCGGGTCTTCTGCATTAACCTCAGCCGGTTCATGCACACCACGTGGCACCGCCGCACGGCTGTCCCCCTCTGCGTTTATATCGGGGCTCCCACCCAATACCGAGGTAACTGAATCCATAGAAATTAAAAGGCAGTGTGCTTTTCATTAAGCGAATGAAGAGAAAATCACAGTCCCTGCCCCGAAGATTGTGCACTGTAATCAATGGCAGCATTAATGGGAAACTTCACTGCACTCGGAGGAACAGTAAAACACGCATGATGGGGCCCCAAAGACGAGACAACCAGTAAACTACTTACTCTGCTTCGGCTTCATTAGCCATTAAAGCAGGATAATGGCACTTACCTTGCCCCACCAGAGATTAGTTAGTCGTCGCTAGCACAAAGTTATGGAGAAAAAAAAAAAAAAAAAAAAACAGAACCACCCTTCCCGCGCTGCCCTAAGTCGGGAGAAAAAAAAAAAAAAAAAAAAAAAGAAGCATCCTTCCAGTTCTTGCCTTAGTGATGTTGGCAGCAGGTGAGGATGGGTCCCAGGTCGTGCTGCCTGGCTCCAGTTGCCGTCCTGGTTTTGGAGTACAGGGATGCTTGTGCGTGGGCTCTTGGCTTGTGGAAGAGCAGCAATGTTGGGCATGTGCAAGCTCTGGGCTGCTCCGGTACACACTTCCCAGCACGAGGGGAAGGAAGGAATTGATTTACCAGCCTGATCTTTCACTTTTGGGTTCAAGTGTGGTTTAGCTCCCAAGCAAGCATGTTCAGATATCACCGTCGCCTGCTCTGCAGACATTTGGCTGCTCTGCCCAAAGCCCAGCGCGGCTGAAACCTCGCTCGGCAATCTGCGCTGCAGGACTTGTCCGAGGCTGACAAAACAGAGGCGTGGAGCAGAATTGACACTGCCACGCGGGGAGGCTTGTGCAACACCTGTCTGCACCGTGCCGATGCCATTTATCTTTATAAGCATTTTTATTAAAAGTAGGTCCTAGAGCAAACAGGCTTTGCAGTGTGGCTTTTTTCATTAAATGGGCTGATTTGGTCTCTACTGACTCAAAAAGCCAATCAACAAGCCCTCTGAATCTTTGATCCATTTTTCTACTTAGCTGTTCTCTAAAGGCTCAATTTCCTCTCCTGTCATGCTTTAGAGAGGGGGAAAATACACAGCCTAGTCCCCAAGTTATAATACAATTATTTGGTGCAAGGGAATTTTTTTTTTTTCCTCACTTGAATAAATTAGTTGTTAATTAAAGCTTTTTGATGTAGTGCGAAAGGAGTTATATTTGATACCAACAGCTGTATGCTGTTTGATTTATAGTCCTTTGGGGTGTTGTTGGTTACAGCAATCCATTTCTCCCCCTTCCCCCACAAAACACACACACACACACTCACTTCAAAGACCATTAACTGGTACTGTTTTCAATTTGAAGGAGAACACTTTTGCTGTTGCTGTTGTTTTTACTTTTCTATACATCACTTGAAAACAGAAGAGCAGCATTTCACCACCTCAACCGGTTCCCCCAGGGTAAAGTCTTGTACCAGTGGCAACAAAGACATTTGTGATACTGCCAGGGTAAGGGCTCCGCTTTGGGCTGATGGGTTGATCCTGAACATGGTTCCTTAGCTTGGCACGTTGCATCTGCAAGTAATAGGCATTGGCAGAGGATTTCCTTCGGTTTCCACCTTAAGCAGGTTAAATTGCCGCTGTGGGAGCTGAGCCAAACTTCCAGGTAATGCATAAGGTGTTTGGAAGCTGTGCGATGTGTTTGGGTTAAAGTGTCATCGTAGTCTTCAATCTGGGCAGAATTAGGTACCTGGGCAAGTTTGAGGGCCTTGGGTTTGATTTCTAGCTGAGAAATTGGAGAATCCAATGGAAAACGGTGGCAGAGGGGGGTGGATTATGTACAATTCCTTTTCTTCTAATCCTCTCCAAAGAGTAGATCAAATTTGATGTACATTTGGTGCTCTTGATTGATTGATTTGCCTGTCTCTAATTTCTTGGAAATTACTCAACTCTCATCTGCTTAGCTGTGACTATTTCTCACCAGGCCAGGGACCTTGTGCTGGGGAGGGTATTTCCAGGAGGAGATGGCATCCCAAAGGGCTGTCCTATAATGCCCTCTCTCCCCTTCCTCACCATCAAGGAGGAGGGTGGCCTTGGAAGAACACTGATGGCTTTTGGCTATTTAACATGGCCTATTTAACACAAGTTAAGGAGGAGCTTTTCCATACGTGATGTTGTCTTCAGTTGGTTCCTAGCACGGTGTTCATTAACTGTAATGGAAGTGGTTGAGCAGAAAGTGTGTTTCTTCATACTGGTTTGCAGCTGGGCTTCTCTGCGTGGGAAATGGCAGTAGGACTTACCAGTCTTGTCGACTAACATGTAGAGCACCTTTTAGAGATGATCCAAGCTCAGCTGAACAAAGTAATAAGATCAGCTTCCCACGCAGAGGAAAAAGAAAGCCCTGCTTCTCCAAGAATCCCTATCCCAGGCAAGGCTGTCCTACTGCTGCCATTTAATTTGTTTTAATCCGATAGGGGGGGGAAAAATGGGTCTTAATTAATTGCCTTCTACTCCAGGCTCAAGAGGAAAACCCGCTTCGGAACAAATTAATGCAATCAAAATCTGCAGGTTGTGAGGCTGCTGGCAGAGTTCCCTGTTTGTGAGTAAATGAGTGCAGCTCTCAAGGATGGAAGAGACATTTCTGAAAGAAGGTAGCTGGAGGTGTGGGCTTTTGGTGAACATGAAGAGCTGGAAAGTAGGGTAGTTTCCTCTTGTTCCCTGCTTCCCCCCAGGAAGCATGACTGTCACCGTGGCCTCAAATTCTTTCCATAACTGTTGAGTTTGAGTCAGAATTTAAGGAACTGGTTGATGATGGAGACCAGCCCTGTTGGAGATGGGTGGTTGGGGAGGAACAGAGATACCCATCTCATGTCACCATGTTCTTTCTTTGCTCTCACTGCAACTGTGTTTCATTCTTTCCCTGTTATCTATCTATCTACCTATCTATTTATTTAGATAATTAACATTATTTTTCCTTTCCTGCTACCTCTGCAGTAGTGATGGGGGCAGCAATGCCTGCCTACTTAACCCAATTTCTGGAGTCCCACATATATTACATTGTTAGTAATATTTTTCTGGTATGCACACATGGCACTTTGTACAGTTGCACATTGTGGACTTGCCGGGAGCAGTTCTAGGCCACTGAGATTGGCAGGAGACTTGCGGAATGCCCATACATCTCGGTGTAATGGTAAATACATTCCAGTTTTAGTATTACATTGCTTGTTCCAATGACCTATTCTGGGAAGGGCTTATTTATCTAAGGATCAGTTTAATATTTGAGTTCTCAGGGCTGTAGAAAATATTTTTTCTTCATTGCTGAGGGACTTTCTATTTGTTCTATGTATTGTTTTAGTAGGACCTACAGAAATACAATATTTCAAGCTTCAAAAATGGATTTGATAGCAGACCACAAAAGAGAAAAAATTTTCATGAGGAGTTTGATTTATGTACCTTTGACAGTTATTTTGCAACTTTTATCTATTTTCTATTTTGCCTATTTGGGTTTAGTTGAAGAGGGGAAAAAAAAGTGGTTATCAAACGAGGAAATTAAAATTTTGCGTGTATATGGAAGAAAATGTGTATTTTCAGTTGTGTGCATGTCATCTGCTCGCTGGAAACTTGGGTGGATATCTTATGGATATCTCAGTTTGCCTCGTTTCTGCATTAGTAATTGAGGACTTTGAACTAAGAATACCTGGTTTTAAGTTCATAAAAAGCAATATGTGCTGAAGAACTGGAATAATATCTCTGCCAAGCATCCAGGAAAGCTATACTGAGCTTCTCTTTGGATGACACACTCTTGTGATGCTTCATACAAGTTCCCAGCAAGGTGCTATATTCATCTGAGCTAACTGAAGAGGTGATACTATTTTACTATTGCTACTATGCAGCCATCCTAGAATATTGGATTCTGAATTATTCAGGCATTTGGAGAGAAAGGAGAGAATAAAAAAACATGTATTAGCTGTGCATGTTTCTGCAGGTATACGGAGCCATCAAAAGTTACAGGTGAAAAAATGAAAAATAGAGTGAGGGAAGTGAAGGACAAGCAAGAAGGGAGAATACGAATGTCAGCAACGAAGATGTTGAACCCATTAGCACAAGGCAAATGCAAGAGAGGACATGGCCACTAAGGGCCACCGAAGGGGCTGGTGAAAAGGTGTTGGTGCGGTGGGGTAGGTGACGGGAGAGGTCAAGAAGAGAGCCAGGGAAGAGCAAACAGGGATGGGGAGGAAGAAACCACGCGGTAAGAACTGGGCCAAACTGTGCGCAGCCATGTCTGCACAAAGCTGTTGGATGGACTTACTTGAGGAGAAACATCTAGGGTCTGTGTTATTTCTCCCACTCCTGAATAAATAGCAGGAGCAGTTAGTAGGGGGTGTGTGACAGGGCAGCGGCACTGACTCCTGTATTTGGGTTATTTAACACGATTTCACAGAGTTTTGGAGACCACCTTGTTTTCTCATCTACGAAGACCAGCGTTTTTACATTCCTAATGTTTTCCACTATCAAAGGCTCTCGTGGCTTCTTTTCTTTTTTTTTTTTTTTTTTTAAAGAAGCTGTAATATCTCTATTGTTTGAAAAAGAGCCTTTGAATTTTGGCAGGGACAAAAGCTTTGCGGCCGAAGACATGCCTTTCCCTTCTCCCATGAAACTCTCCTCCTTTCTGGCTGAGTTATGAGCTGTGCAAGATCACCGTTCCCCATTTCTCACTTGTGTTTCTCAGGAAAATGTTGGCAGCGGGTCAGAATAATAACTGAACATGAATCTTCCGCAGAGCCGGGCCCACAAGTGCTGCCAAAGCAAAAATAGCAAAGAGACAAATCCTCAGGGGCTCATGGGGCAGGTGGAGCTGGTGTCTCACCCCTCGCAATCTCCCACTAGCAGTGGTCGTAGCGAGCCTTGCCAGCCAAAGCAGCGTGTGTCACCGATGATCCTCGATGAAGGAAAGGATGGGTCCGCTTTTGGAACCAACGTAATCTCTGTTTTCTGTGTTCGGGCTGTTGGATCAACCAGCTAAAAAAGTAGGAAGCATCCTTGTGGGTCGAACCATGATGAGAGCTGGGGCACATACGTGTTAATCCCGTGCTGACATGCCTTTCCTATCACGTGTAAGACAGTGCCTCGGTCATGCTGCCAGAGAGACACCCAGTCAAAAAGAAATAAGTTTGCACAAATAGCTGTAAAGTTCGGAAATTCCTATTTTTTTTGCAGTCTAAACATCTTTCTTATTGCAGTGGCCAATGTAATAAACACACTGAAAGCGTGTATATCTATACATATGTATACATGTGAGATGATATACATCTGGATGGCCATGTAAGCATCACCATATGGGATGTATGCACGTTTAGAATTATATAAATAGAAATTATGTTACGCAGCGGTACAATGCAGAGCAGCAGCAGAATCCCAGCCTTTTTCGAGAGGCGAATCTAATTAAAATGCGTATTTGCTGACAAACACATGAGAAAACTCTGTGTTTACATACACGCACGCGGCGCCAAGCGCATCGGTGATGCTCGTCAAGCAAAGGCGACCGTGCGCATCTGCGTTTGCTCCTATACAACTGCTTTATATCCTTTTGAATAACAAGGAGGCTCCTCCTGCCTTTCCCGGAGCTGCAGGCTCTGTTTCTGACAATGCACAACCGCGTTGCTCGTTGGAGTGCCTGTCATTAAGCAATGCACTGATTATTCTGGCAGCTCCGCTACTCAAGTCCCCGTGGACGGAGTCAGACATGGAGAGAATTGAATTTCGCCAAGGACGGGGCTAAAGGTCGTTCCATGCAGTGGACAGCTGTGTCTAGTCAAATCGAAACTCTTGCTCCAAGTGTTACCAACAGAATAGCTGATAGGTCTGTTGTCAGTTCATTTACACTTGCATCCTGTTACAAATTAAACTGAAATTGTGGTGCGCCGAAGGAGCGGAAAGTCCGTTTTCTGCCAAGTGACAATTCCTTATATCACCAATTTCCAAGTGCAGCCATTAGAGATCATTGCTAGGGTTTTTTCGTGATTTCCAGTGATGAAGATTTAGGATCCTGATTTTCTGCCATGGGCAAAATTCCCATTAGCACCTGCCTTCATCTTCTAATCCCATAGGTTGAAAAGGAAATGCAAAGTTCTGGTAACTGGCCTCTTTTCTCAGCTCTGCTCACAAAGAATAACATAAAGTGCAGAATTGTTCCTTGACTTCTCCCACTTTCCAAATTTTCCTTTTTTTTTTTCCTTTTTTCTCCCCCCCTCCCCCCATCAGGACATTTGAATTCAGAAAGAAGGAAAAACGTGAAATATCTTGATTCTGCTACAAACTCTTCTGCATGGAAGTAGGGTGTAACAGCAAGAGCAGCTTAGCAGCAGTGCTTCATCTCTGTGCTCGTCTCAGCCCAGCACAGCATCTTCCTCTGAACCCACTCCTAAACCATCAGGAGGCCAGAAAATGCCTTCTAGGCAGAAACACAGCCTCTCCCAGGATCCTCAATGGGTCCTAGCAACTAAGCTGAAAGCCTGAGACTTGACCACATTTGGAATAAACTTGCCCAAAAACATCAATGCTAATTAGCTCGTGTTATGAATGGATTAAGTGAGACACCAGCTGCAACGGGGCATTTTGATTTGGGTTGCGGCTCGGTAATTAGATGCACATAAGCTGGCTGGGGAGCTGTCAGTCAGCAAGCAGCAGTTTCCTTTGCGGTGTTAGGAAGAGCTTTTCTGTGTCCCATCATCTGTTTTGCCGTGAACCTTTGGGTGATGTACCAGTGATCAAACCCAACGTTGAGCGTGAACCAAAATCCCCCCCTGAGCCACAGCCATGCGACTCGGTGACTTCAGAACACCGCTCCTCGTGTAGCTGAGCAACGCTCTTTTATTTGTAGTGCAAAATGCTCCTCATATGGTGGCTGTTAATGTTAACACAATCCTTCCCTTTGATCCGTGCCAGCCTTCCCCTATTTTCTTATCTACCATTGGTGCTTGGAATGGAGTTTGGGGAAAAATGTGTTTGATGCTATCATGAAATTACCTAGAACAACACTGATCATAGAAAAGTATACAAAATTGAAATTGTGTATGAGTGAATGTGTGCGACTGGTGGTGTGGGCATCTGTGGTGGTCTCACCTACAGCTGGGCTAGTTGTCCTGGGCTCTCTTTCTAGCCAATTGAGAGAAACAGGTAACTCCAGTGAAATCCACCTATTTCAGACATCATCTGTGTTAGGAGAAGAGGAATCACTGTAGGAAGTTCCCTGGTGATTTGTTTGAATGAAGTTTTTTAGACCTCTTTTTTTAATAGATGAGCCAGGAGGTAAATCCTGCTTTTCCTCCCAAATCTGGAGCTTGCATGAGAATAAAATAACCAGACAGCAACTTTCTTTAATGTGAGGAAAGGCAGAAAGTAAAAAGGCAGCTTGACTGCTCCTGACATAGAGCCTTTATCAGCTCCATAAATAAAGGGCATATGCATGTAATGGCTGACTGCATCTCAGATTGCAATACCAATGTTTTAAAAGCCTGCTGACGGAGCATCTGCTTATTTCATTACTCCTCCAATCTCTTTGCAGGTAAGTCATGCATTATACAGTACCATCTCTAGCAATGCATGACCGGAGGGGACAGTCTGTAAAAATTCTAGATGGTCCATCACTTTCCCTTACCTTCCAGGAGCGAGAAACATAAGGAACGATGTATTCAGTTAATAGGCAGAATTTATGAAATAAAAACCTATTTGCAGTGACCTAGGATTTGCATCTTTTTAAAGAAAGGAGAACAACTCTATCTCATTACTATATGAGCTGGCTGCATGCGCAGCAGAGCAAAGATCACTTTCAGTAAACTCCTGCTCAGAAAACATACCGAGGGTCTCGGTATTAGTCAGGTGAAAAAGGAAGCGTCATGCTTTACTGGAAAACAGATACGGTGGTGAGTTACAAGAGCTTATGGTGAGCCTTGACGTTGCAACAGCATTTTGAGGAGCCCAGGAACAAACTCAGCCTGGCCCTGACCACAGACTAGCCTGTCTTGTGTTATCATCAGTAGTGTGGCAGAGGAGGTTCAGAGTAGTGCTACGGAATTAAAGTTTCCCTTTAGGAGCAGAATTTGGTCCACAGTTTGTAAAATACAGCTTACGGGAGAAGGAGAACAAACTGTCTCCCTGCATGGGGTTTTTCAGTGGGCATGTTCATGTTAACCTCCTGCTGTGTCCCGCTGCCATGCATCGCAAATGCTTCCTTTGGTTGTTATTAACTAAAAATGCTGGATCTCAAGACCTTGGGTTTTTAAGCAGTGTTTGCACTCAGTAAGAACTGATTTTCTTGGGTGCAAACTCCTGCTCACCTGCATGGCATTGACTTGGCTCAGTGTCCATAACTCACCATCCTCAAGCACCCAGACGTGTAGACCCAAGGATGTCCACTGACTTTCCTTGCAATTCTTCTCCCTTCCCTGTCCATATGCTTTCGAGCCAATGTCCTACAGCAACATGAGCTTGCTGTGTTTCTTTGGGTACCTACTGGACTTGTTTATAGAAGAAGACCCAATCCAAAAGCTGTTTTGTCACTGAAGAAAGAGGCCTGAAGAGAGGATCTATAGTACTGTATAACACTGTGGTGATTCAATATTGGGCAATAAGACATATTGACCAATCTATATATATATTCATATCTGTTGTAGGTCTTTTTTTGGTCAGAGACAGTAAAAAGCTGTTAGCCATCAAGCTGCTTATGTGAAATGAGTTTCTGGCCCTCTGTCCAGTTGTTCATAACCTCATCCATTTGATACACACAGAAATAATTTTTAAAAGCTTCTTCTGGATCCAGCAGATGTGACGGGGATGAACATGATAAAGAAAGCCATGGAAGTGGCGTTAAATTCTGGAGTACACAAGGAGATAGGCAGCAAAAGAGTTTTAGCTTTATAGGCTTTCCTAATTAGCATCCGTAGCTGAGGAAATACCGTAAGACATTTTCCACAAGTATTCATTAGCTGTTGGGTTTTTATAAGCTTGGTTAGACTTTGTACACTTTCTCCCACCATCCCGTCGTGTTTGCTCTTGACAAATATTCCAGCAAACATGTTTGCAAGCAGGAGTGTTTGTGGAAGCTGCAAATACTGGAGAATATTCCTGAATAGTGCCTTTAATATTCCCACTGGAAACCTGCTTCTAGGGATCGTAATGTCCCTCTGTTTGGGAGACAAACATCGCCGTGTCATACAGACATTTAACAGCTCATGAATTGGGAAGAGATCAAGAAGAGTTTTTAGAAAAGAATTTCAAATACGTATTTTTAGGCAAACAGCAATCTGCTAATAGTTCACAAATCAACACGCTGAATATGTCAAATGCCTGTCTCTTCTGTAGTGCTCCATTTCTGGGATTTAAGGTCACCAACAAATTTTGAAAGCAAAACCAAATATTTTATTTGCTATCCTCCTCAATTTCAATCTGTGGAAGAAAAGAGGTGTTTAAAAAAAAAATTAAAATACCTGGTCTGTTTAGAATAGCTTCCATAACATTGTTTCTTATTGACCGATCTCTAAATAAGAGACTCTTGCTCTTGACTCCTGCTTAGATGAATGATTTCTAAGGCTTTTCTTTTTGTGACAGCAATGAATTGGTAAATGTTTGTATTAAGCTTTCCTAAGTGCACTATTAAATGGGCAAAACTTCAACAACAAACAGGCTGACTGGCTCAGTGATAAATTGAAAAGAGGGGGAGGTGTATATTTTTAGACAGAAGACTCATCACGGAAATTGTCCGATTGCCATGCATTTGGAGAACTGGTACGTGGAAAAATGCTTCAAATAGGTACCAGACATTAGCTGCTCTTAAATCAATGAGACTGCTTTGGAAAAAAAAATACTTGCCTCTTCAATACCTATCTTGTCCTGAGGCTTGCCTAGGATCTGAGCATTCCCGATAGTGTTGGAAGCAAAACCTTTAGGCTTTCTTTAAAAATCCTTTAAGTTCCTCTTGTCATCATGACCTGCAAGCAGGCTTGGATATTCTACCTTTCCTCTACATGAGAAAAAGATAAGGGCAATTAAAGATGCAAGGAAAAGGAAAGGAACCCTCCCGGATCTTTGTATTGTTTTGTGCAGGGTTGGTGTTATTTTTAAAAACCAAGTAAGGACAACTGAATTCCCAATTTTCTCTCCTGTTTGCAGTGTCAGAGGATCATATTTGTGAGTGATTGTTTCAGGTGAGGACAGATGGCATATTCATGGTGTTTCTGTCCAACAGTGAGTGGGACTTAAGTTCTCTCTATGGGTAGAAGTTCAACCCTCTGTGTTTTCAGACATCAGGGCACACTGGCAGTCCCAAGAGATAATTATAAGGTTCAGAAGTTGCCAGGCACATCACCACATCCATTGAAAGCCTTACGTTATTGAGCTGAAGGTGAGGTTCAGGGTCTAGAGTGGCTTCCAAGCTCCGCCGCTGGCTCGCTCCGACCCTCGGCAAACCTGCACCTCTTCTCCGTGCTGTGCAAATGAGATAGTAGTATCCGTCTCACAGGGGGTGTTAAGAAGCTTAATTCATTAGTGTTTACAAAGTGTTTCTAGATCCTCAGATGGAAGGCTCTATAAACAGACAAAGTATTATTAATTGCCAGCTTACACTGAATTGTAAAGTGAAAATAAGGATGGGTGGAGGAAAGAGGAGGTGAATTTTCTGATGAGCTGCATCAGTCTAGTGGCTTTAAGTTAAACAGTTTAGCAGTTTGATTTCCCATTACCATTGTCTTAAAAATCTCTAGTCTTTTCTCTTGGTGTAATATTTGACCTCCAGTTTACTTTGGGGAAAATCAAGACGCATCTGAGTCTGCGAGTTGGGCCTCCTATACTGAAGAATAAATCATAGGCTTAATTCGGCTATGTATGTATACCATCAGGTTACACTGCTTTAAAATGAATGAATCCTGATTTACAGAATATAACTTCAGTGGTGCTGTTCAATTTATACCCGAATATATTAGAAAAACCATCTTGCACATCTTTACGGCCAAGGAGCACACCATGGTACTAATGTTCAGAGCATTTCAAAGCATATGGGTGGGTTTTTTTGTTTGTATGGTTTAGTTTTGTGTTTTTTGTCCTCTTCATTCATCCCTGGCAGGAAAAAACAGACTGGTTTATTCAGCCCTTTCCACTTTCTGAATTTCCTGCAATACCACAGCAATGTCGTGCTTGGGCTCCTAGTTAACTTTTTGTTGGCATTTTGGAAGGTACCAGGAATTGGAATAAGCTGGATAGCTTGTGTTGTTTGTATTTGTAAGCTGTGTTATTTATATGCATTTTTCTGCAAAGCCTGATTCTTTAGGACCAAGCTCTGCAATAGGTTTCTTCAAGAATTAATCATAGAAATGGAAAGAAACTTACTTAGTGCCCTTACACTCTTTAAAATACACCAGATTTTATTTTTTTTCTCAAACCATGCTATTTAAAAAGTAGTAGATAGCCATTTCCCACTTGGCCTCCGAAGGGTGAAATCCTCATCTGGTATAAATTGGCGTAGCTCTATTCAAATCAGAGTGACTACATTAATTCACTCCAGCTGAGGCTCCAGCCCTTAAAACACCAGCAAGGAGAGCGAGTTTTGCACAGGATGGATTTTCGGGCTGGGTAGAAGGTTTTGCTGTGTAACTTAGTTATGTGTCTAGGCTCAGGGCTGTGGGAAAGTGTCTATTTGACATCTGCAGCATACGCAGCAAATGCTTTGGCAGTTCGAGTTAATGCCTTTTGAATTCGCAGGTTGTTTACTTTCAGCTTGAATGTGGATTTGCTTTCAGCCTCAATGGGAAATCTAACATAAGAAGTAATAGCACCAGCCATCTGTCCGAAAGGGTATGAGAATTCCCGGTTTTGAACCAATAAGGGAGATCAGGGACAAGTTCACCCCCTGTGTAATCTCTGTCAAATTATTGACATGCTCCTTGGATTTCCGACCCGGGACCCAATCCCTCTGGTGCACTGTGAGCAAGCGTAGACTTAGGAGATCAGACTTGTAAAATGAACGTGGTCAACATCCCTTTCCAATGGTCGCTTCTACAAACAAGAGTTGTTCCAGCCCTTTCTTCCTCCGCTCTGATTTATAACCCGTTTTGGCGTATAAACCGTGCACCTGTGAAGCGGTCTGCTCCATCATTGCTGAAGCCTGTGATCTCGGGGGAGCGTTAAACAACACGAGTGAATGGGAACCCCCATCTCTCGCCAGCATTTCCTGCAAGTAAATATGAATCCATGTGTTAGTCGTAGGCAGAGAATGGTGTAATAACTAGATAGATTGGGTCACTTTTTCAAAAAAAGCTCAGGGCCAGATTTCTCAACCATTCAGCACTCTTGAAAGGGTCCAGATTTTTTTACTTTCTTTCTTTCAAGCCAAAAGTTAAACGCATCCCTCCCTCCCACCATCTAAACTAAGAAGCTGCACAAGAGCCAAGTTTTGACAAAAATTATCAGCATCCTGCAGCACTTAGCAGGACACAATGAACAGATCTTGCAAAGAGTACAGCATGTGACGGGTAATGGAGCTTCTCCTGATTCACCCATGTGGACACGAATGGGGACTTGGGCCTCCTGTACTTGTCTTGGCAACCCACAAGAAGTGCCAATCAGCTTCAGTGAGAAAATACTTAGACTATATATACTGTGCTGTCTAGAAGACTGTGCCCTTGTTTTGGAAGGGCAAGTTTATACTGTGTAGTATAAACTCTTTGTCACACCTTTTCCACTGCCTTCACCCTTCGTTTCTTTGACTTGGATTGAGTTATTCTGATTTGTACCGGCTAAGGACCCGAGTCCTGGTCTCCAAACCACTTGGATGAGCTGAAGATCATTGCTTGAGTAATTAATAAAGAATAAGAAAGGCAGGAAAAAAGACTACAAGAAATCATTTGGGAAGAACATCATCTGGTCTCTAACAGCAAAACATTCATTCTTTACTATACCTAGAGTGAATGTATGTTGTTTTAACCTCCCCGAGGTGAATAGTCCAGGGACATAGGATATCTGGCAACATCCTTAAAAGCACACCGGCCTGATTCTGATATGCCTTACACGCTGAGCCACATTACTTGAGATATCCTAGTGTAAATCCAGCCAGAGATCAAAACCAGCCCTGCAACAGCCCTGTTTGTCCAGAGGACTTAAACAAAACATACTGCTTTCATCCCCACAACACCATCCCCGGGCTATTTTACCTCAATTACACTCTGATTTAAGAAAACTGGAGGGCACCGGATCACGTTCAAACTGTTTTCTTTCGTCCTTCTCTGTCAAATTAGGGCTACTGCAGATCTGATGAGTTTCCAGATTGGGAGGGGAAACAAGACTCTCTTCTAAGTCCTTATTTTGTTTATTGATTCAATAGTATTTACTGACTAATAACCACCCAAGGCTAACAGGCTCATTTGAACTGGGAGTGCTGTGATCTCGCATGTTATCTATGGGAAGAATAGCCAGCTTACAGATAAGTAGTCTGCTTAAGGTGGGAGAGATCAGGGCTTGTAGTCCTCTCTTAGGGAAGCCAGCTTGCTTTTCTGCCAATTTTCAGGGAGTTTTCTTTTCTTTTGAAGTTTTTCATACAATCCCAGCACAGTTTTTCCTTATTTCCCTCGTATGTGTGCAGTCATGAGAATCAGGATGGCTTGAAATTAAATAAGCACAGTCCAACCTTCACGTCAAAGACTTTGCGGTTTTAGGTTTTCCTTAGAACCAGAAGCAGAAAAGCCAAAACACTGCATAAAAGACGAAGGAGAAGAAGAAAAAAAGCTGTTTTCATGGTATTTTTGGCATGGGCGACTGCTCTGAGAGATACTGGAAATCATGCAAGAAGGGTCTGTTCTTAAGACATTCCCAGCCCTGCTCTGAAGATTGAGGGCTTTAGATAAGCATCTGCATGTGGGGAGCTTTATCCAAAACAAACCACCCAACCTTTTGTAGTTCACCCGTCACTAATAGTCATTTCCCTCTCTGCATCTCTCCCTGTGCACTTGCGCACGCACACAAGTTCTTCGAGGCATCCTAAAAGCTTTTCTTTGCCGGTAACTTTTCAATTGCCTCTTGAGCAAGATTTTTTCCCCGGTGAAGAAAAAGAAGCAATGAAGTGCCCCGTGCTGCCCGATGGATTTCCTCTCCTCAACCTCACCGCACACATCGGGATCGCTTTCCTCCCCCTTCTCTTTTGCCACATCTTCTCCGAGTTTTGCACGATTGTTTTCTTTCTTTTCCAGCCTGGAAAAAACCAACATCCCCCCCTCCTCCCTGGCAGCGTGGGTGACAGAGACGGAGAAATCAGCACAGTGTCAGCAAGAGTTTAGCCCCGCAGCTGGGACCTGAACTTTCAGCAGCGGAGCACAGCGCTGGGTCACTGCACTAAAGCAAGCCAGATTGATACAAAGCGCTTGCTCACCCTGGGAAGGGAAGCATCAGAAGCCAGTTGATAAAAATCTTTAGGCACCGTCTCTTGTGAGCTCACAGCAGCGAAGGCTGAGTTTTTCCTGGGAAAGATCACCGCGCGGTGTATGTTTACTGTTGCAACCCCCAAAGCGACGCAGTACTTGGATGCTCGCCGCACTGGGGGGATATAGCGTAGGGACAGTGTAGATTTTAAAGCTGTTGAAACTGGAGAGGGAGCACGTGGACTCAACGTGCTGCGTACTGTGTGAAGTTTTCAGCTCTGAAGACCTGAACGATCATGTCTGCCAAGAGTTAGAGTGCTTAGAAAGAGGATGCTAAAATATTCTTTCCCACTCCAGTTTGCAACTGAGAACTTGTTAGTCTGCAATATCTTTTATTTATAGCGCCTTTTGACTCAAAGGATCTGAAAGTGCCTCTATCTGGGAGTCACTTCAATAAGCTACAGATACCTCCGGGCGGGGATGTTTCTCTGCAGGGACCTTCAATTGAGGTTTCAAGGTCTGCTCTGCCATGGGCATATGTGAGGGACCCAGTCTGCCTTGCCAAATGCCAGCACTTGGTACTAAAGGCTGGAGGGAAAGGCAAAAACTCACCCTAAGCCTGAGGAGTAGCAAAGAGAGAAAACAAACGTGTAAACCAGCTGGAGAGAGGATGGACACCGGTTGACTTTGGAAGTAGAGGTTGGGAGAAACCATGCCAACGCTGGATGACATCCTTATGCAAAGGGCCTGGGACAGTGAAGCCACAACTCAGAAGAGGGGATCTGGTGGTCCTACTTGGATATTGTTTTATCCAACCCAGCTAGCCCCAGACGTGCTGCAGTGGCCTGGAGAAAGCTCCAACGTGGACCTTGTGCGGGGGACACATCCCAGTGGCAGAGGTGCACAAGCCCAAGGCTCGGTTTAAGCATGCAAACGCGCACATCCCTTAACGAGTGCGGTCACAGCAGGGCATCTGCTTATTTTAAGTCCACTTCAGCGCCTGCCCATCAGCTGCTCCACAGGCAGCAGCTGGCAGTGGCCGAAGGACCAGCTCCTCCATGTGGCTCCTGGCAGCTAGAGGGTATCATCCAGCCCTCCGCTTTCCTCCTGCGTTATATGTGCAGGCCAGGGAAGCAAAAGTCAGACCAACTGACGGGTTTATGATTCCAGCCTGCGATTTCTGCTTCATCCACAGCCAGGCGAGATTTTGCCAAGATACATATTAGGCAGCTGCTCAGGACACTGCTGTTTTGTCTGTACCACGCCGAGCATGCTGTCTGTCTGTCTGTTTCCCGGTCTGTCTCGACGACCCCACTTTCGAGCCGGTTGCTCTGCTATTCCCCGGGGGTGGCCAGAGAGTGTTCGGCGAGAACCAGCCTTTTCCTGGCACTTTTGCCAGGCCTCCCGAGGGACTCGTTGCCGCAGGGAGCAGAGGCATCGGGTCTGAGACGCAGCGAGTGCCCATCTGTTTCACCACCCTGTAACTCCTGTGGCTTCCGAGGAGCTCCTCCTGATGTGTCTCAGTGGTCAAGGGGGTCCAACCAGGCTGATAAAAAGCCCCACGGACACGAGCGGCTGCTTACGGAGCTGTTCTCTGCTCTGGGTCTCCAGCTTGGCTTGCAGCTTAATGCACTCGTGCCACCACGCTAAAATCCTTGGAGCATCTTCTCTCCTCCATCCATGCTCCTCCCAAGCCATCCCCAGAATCACCATTATTATTTTTTTTTTCTCCAAATCTCTTTCCTCCAGGCACCGGACAAGGGGCATTTTACACCACTTTATTTCCGTCAATGTTTCAAACTCCGGTTTAATTGGAGTCACGTCGCTGGCTGGAAGTTGGCTCTCTCGGGTCCTTTCCATGGAGAACATGCATTTTGCCTCAACCTTTCTCTACCTCCCAACCAAACCTGTCTCCCCCCTCCTTCGTGGAGGGGGCTGGGGCTTGCACATCCTGGCATGCACAAGGGTCGTGTTGCCTGCTTTTAGGGCATCTCTCACCCTCTCCTTCTTCCTCAGAGAAGAGCATACATATGTTGTGTGTACTTATGGGGGTTTTCTTCCCCTTTCTTGGTCCATTGAGAGTTACATCACGTTTTGTTCCCTTTGGTGTTTCTTCCACACACGCTGCTTTGGATTTGTGGGTGCGAGTGGGAGGGATCCCCTCTAAGGACAAGGGAAAAAGGGAGGAAAAAAACTAAAAAGAAAAAAATAAGGGAACAAATATTTGGGAGGAGGGCGTTTAAGAGGAGAGAAAAACAAATCAAAGCTGATGCCAGGCTGGAACCGGCAGCTGGTTGCCAGCACAGCAGGCTGAGAAGTTGTTGGTGGAAGCGCTCAGTGCCCTGTTTGTGTTGCTTAAAAAAATACACCCTCCCTCCCTCGCTATTCCGCTTCTGTTTTTCTCCCCGCCCCACAAGCAGGAGGAGGAATTCGGTTGCCAAAGGCAGGCTTGCAAGAAGTTAGTATTTACAGCACTGCCAAGGGATGCAAACGGAGCATGTCCTGCGCCCGTGAGCACTGCAGCTCGCCTGCGCTTGGGCAGCTGTGAGCTGGATTGGACCCGTCAGGCGTGTTGTGGGTGCAGTGGCTCTCCGCTCGGAGGAGATGCCAGTGCATTGGCAACCATGGCACGATTTTTTTTTGCCGATGTGAAGGGAGGAGGTGGGAGGGCTGGGGAT
>NW_009190790.1:0-22349 GCF_000690835.1 Fulmarus glacialis
TAGACTTTAATGATGCGGTGGGGCTCCTCTCAGGATCGTGTTGCATGATCTGCATTTTGAATGAAGGAGAAGACCTTTTTAAATATGTAAGTGCGTATGCCTGTGCACGCACAGCGAAATCGGTGTCAGTCAGTCTCGGTTGAATTTGAGTGCAATTATTATTATTAAAGCATCAGGAGTGGCCATATATTTTTTTTTCCTCCTTACTAAGCATATTAAAAGAATTTTTTTTTTTAAGGATAACTTTTTTTCGCTTAAAAATTATGCCTACTGCGATATGCACACTATATGCATGTGTCTGAAACTCGCGAGGGTTTAGTTTCAGGCTGGGAACGCTGAGGTGGGCTGGAAATTAAGCACCGCCACAGTTTGACACTTGTTAAAAATACTGTTGTCTTCTTTTTAAACCACAAAGCCCTCAAAAGATTTTTTTTGTTGTTGTTTTTTTGGCAAAGTAATAATAATCATTAAAAAAGAAACCCCAATGCAAACTGAAACAACCATGTCTGGAGAAGTGCGTTTGAAGCAGTTGGAGCAGTTTATTTTGGATGGGCCAACTCAGACTAATGGGCAGTGCTTCAGTGTGGAAACCTTGCTGGATATACTCATCTGCCTTTATGATGAATGTAATAATTCTCCTCTGAGAAGAGAGAAGAACATCCTTGAGTATCTAGAGTGGGGTAAGTTTGAATGTGTTTATTTTGTGTACATCCGTCCATGTTCCTGTCTGCTTTGTATAATGTCTCTGTTATTTATGTGTAAGAGGGGATTGTTTATAACTCCGTGTTTTACTGGGAAGTGTTATCAGTTTTAGTGTATTTAAACATGGTGGTGGTGCTAAAAAGAAATCCATATTGGTTATTTGTCTTTGAGGTATGCATGTAAAACATTTTTAATTTTTTTTTTCTTTTTTGACATGGATCAGACTCTGGTACATGAGGCATATTTGTTTGCCTTCAGGCCCAGCTGTTGAGTTTTGTATCCTAAAGTTGCTGGGAATATAGAAGGGTGAGGGATAAATTCTTTGATGCCTGGAAAAAAGATCAGTACGCAATCCTTTGATTTGTATCTGCAGTCAAATCTATACTGCTTTAAAATAAAAGGTGTTGATCAACAAGAAAATCCTCTATCTCTCTTAAACGATACTGGTTTGAAATGTCTGTGAAAATGAAGAAAATGACATTCTCTTTTTTAACATAAAATCATTGCTGACTTAATTAGTTTGATTTTCCTGATGAGGAAAACAAAATTGAAAAGCAGAATGAAATTGTGTGTCCCCCCCAGCACCCTTTCCATTTTCTTTCTTCGTTTTGGGGAGATAGGGTATTTGCAGATTTTTAAATGAAAACAGATGAATGATAGCGTTCCAGTTCTTCTTAAGTTGTCACAGAACTGGTTGTCTCTATGTTTTTCTTTTTAATTTGTTTTCTTCCTCCTCCTAAACATGGATGCAAAACAGAAGATGCAGTCTGACATAAGAACCTTGATGAGAATGGTTACTGTATCTGACCTTCAAACTTCAAAGTCATGCTGCACTTCTGCATTTACATGCAGAACCATTTACCACATTTGCTTTGTAATAAATACATCAGCAGGCCTCCTTTATTAAAAAAAAAAGCACATTTTTGAAACGCGTAACAGGCATTTGATTAATTAGCTGGTTGAGCTCTTCATAATGAAGTCACTGAGGAAAGACATTGTTTTGATAACTGATCTAACAACTTGAGGCTGATATGTGTGTGTTTTATTTTCCTGCTCCTCACTGTGGTCATACTGACATCTAAAGGACATCTGACTCAGTAATTAAGTTTCTTGTACTGTTCATATTGCACTGGTCTTTGTTTTCTTATTATCTGGAGGAACAGGCTATAATTAATGCATTCTAGCTAAGCAGGAAATAGTAATTAAAAGTACTTCTGAAGAATCTTCCCTCTAAACCTGTGACTGTGGCATACAGAAGCTGTGAAAGACTGGGAAAATATGGTGGCTCCAAGGGTACTTTGCGTGCAAGAACTTAGTGTAGTCTACGGTGGATCTAGCCACCTGATATCCTGTAAATAATAATAGTACAAAAAGTTAACTGTATCACAATGATCAGAGTAATGGTGTGTTCAGGACCCGTCGTATTGGGTGCTGGTGCATTCAGTGGTAGTTTGATGGATAAATGCATCATTCCAAGGCTCTGACAGTACCTGAAGATTTCTGTAATAAATTTTACAGGCTGCTAATGGAAGTAATACACTATTTTGGAAAGGCTGGAATAAGGTCTCTTGCTGGCCTGTTTTTCCTGCTACTTTTCCGCTCTCATGCTCCAACTGTGCCTTAGCAGGACTCTTGAGCTTCAGATGAGACTAGTTCCTCCCATGTTCAAGGCTGAGTTGCCCGAGTCTTCCGTCTGCTCCCAACTCTGCTACCCAGACTTCTACCCTGAGAGTTTTTTCTAAGAGGGTTTGTGAGGTGAAATGCAAGAGCAGCGGTTTCTCGTACCTGCCGTTGGAAGTGTCTATGTGAATGATGTCTTTATCCTGCAAACACTCACATGAGTTGTCCCTTCTGAAAGCCAGCCCTCCTAGCGAAACCAGCGGTCTCTGGCATTTCTGTTGAGATCAGGGGGTTGGCAAAATCAGGTTGTTACTGAGGTAGTCTACCCTCCAGTGCTTGGGTGCAGTGAAGTTACTGAGGGTACCCTGATATTTGATATAATGGTGACCTCGCATATCTGTCTCCCCAAAAGGGGAAACAACGCAAGTGTTGATTAGAAAGTGGTTCTGTGTGGTTTTAAAGTCAGAGACGTGCCGAATAGTGGCAGAAGCGGAAGGCTGGCAGCCAGAAATCGTAGGCTCTGCCCCTGCCTCTGTCAGTGACTCAATGTTGAAGTGCTTTCAGCTCAGTTTTTTTCAGCTTTCTTATTTGAACAGTAGGGAAAATACACCAGGGAGTTCTGAAAGCTGCTGTACGTGAAGTACTCTTAGTTTTGACTGTACCATATAAAATAGTGTGTATTAATTTATTTTTCCCATCAGTGAAATAAAACTTGGTGCGTGGTGTATCTACTGGTGGATGTCGGTAGGTTGCCGTCTTGAAAAGATGTTTTGCGGGTTTATGCCAAGCATCCACAAATTTGCTTTATTATTATGAGGAGCGCAATCTGAAATTATTGGAACTGGTCTTGGAATAGTATGAACTGGTATGTTTGTGCATTTATAAATCGCAAAGTACAAATTTACTCCTGAGAACTGTTCATCATCTTAAGCTTAAACTGATTTTAAAATTATTCTTTCTAGTAGTAAATAAGATTTATTTGTATAGTTATTTTTAAGAAAAGGCTAATAAATAGCTATTTGGTGATCATAGAATCCTGTTGCACAACAACAAATATTTTTTTTCTTGCTTTTCAGTGGTGTAGTTTTGAGGTGCTACTGTTTGGTTTTGTGGGGCTTTTGGGGTGGGTTTTTTTCGGGGGGGGGGTACGTGGATGTGTGTTTTTATTTTAGCTGTTCTAGGTCTGAGATGTTACATACCGTATTTCATATAAGACTGAGTATTTATAGCACAATCTAAATTTTTTGGGGGGAAAGGGTTAGGAGGTATTCTAGCGTAGAAGAGCTAATGTGGTCTTAGTGATAGCCACGTGACTGCTGCTATATTTAGGGGAACTAAGAAGCTTCATGTTCTAGTCCTTGGACCTTTTAGGACTATTTTATGAACTTGTTACCTAGTTCTGTAATTTATTGAAAAATTAAGCAGGGTAAAACGGATGAGCACCTGAACTGGTTGTTCATCTTTTGTTTTGGATTGATGTTACAAGTTTTACTCAGCAAATGGAGAAAATAATGTCTCTGCAATGTTAGGTTTTGTAGGTTTTCAGACGTTTTGAGGTGCTGGAAATTATGTTAGACTGGTTTAAAAGGTCAGGTGAATTTGTGATTTAGAATCTGCATTACTTCTAAAATCGTTGGTTTGTTTTTTGGTGGTTTTTTTTTTTGCTTAAAGTGAAAACATAATTACTTTGCCTATTTTTATGCATTATTAACTTTGTGGCATGTGAATAAGATGATTTGATTTTGTTGTTTATTTTATAAAGGTATTTTATACGTAAAGACAACCGTGGAAACAACCAGTGTATTTGAGTTCTGAGGGTTAAATCAGGGCGCATTTTGAGATGACGAGAAGGAAATGAAACATTTAGATTTGGCCTGTTCTGTGTATTTGATGCTAGTTTTCATTTTTATCTCTATTGATAGTTGTATTTGTGATTTAGAAAAGGGATTGTCTAATTATAGCAAGCGGAGCTTACCAGAGAAAGCTATTCAGAATTCCAAGCATTTTGCTTTTTCTTTTCTACATATGTATGAGTTGCCACAATGACTCAAGACTGTGAGGGAGGTAATGAAGGCTGATAAGCTGAACTTGAAAGAAGAATATAGTGATAAAAGAAGCTTTTAGAGATGTTTTTGTTCTGGGAAAACTTCCTTTACAATGGCACCGATTTGAATTGCTTTTAAAAAGATACTAGAACAATGTTATTTAGGATGCATTGAAAGAAAACTAGAATAAACTTAAAATGTGTGGAGATACAATGGAGGGAAGATGGAACGCACTACCAAAAGCATAGTGAGGTCAGTGACTTGATTGAATCTGTTCTCTTGTAGGAAAAATGTGAACTGTCCTTTAGTGGTTTTTATGTTTTTTTTTTTTTTTTCTACTAAAGGAGCCTTTGGAAGATGGATTAAATTGTTCTCATTTCATCTCTAGTAGAACTGAAATGTTGTGGTGTTTACGCAGTGCTGATACGGTCATAGACTGGACTGTCATCATTGGTCTCATACTTCTGTCATTCAGATGTGCAGCATCTCTTCTGGCCATTAAAAATGGTTCTATCATCATAAAACCATTTTTTCAAAACGGAATTGTGGAGAGGCTGTCTGTGTTTTCTTTCTGGTGGTCTCCCTCACGTTTTTTCTTAAGGAGAAATGGCATGCCCATTTTCGAGCTAGGTTTGTTTTTAAATATTAGTAACAAAAGAAAACAAAATCTTGCCTCTGGACTCCTGCACCTCTTCTGTGTTATTCATCTGTTTGTAGGTCATGAAAGAAATCATGGGCATTTTCAGCTATGAGTTGCTTATATTTTGTTTTTAAAACAGCCTGTTAAAAAAGTCCTTCATTTAGGTCCTATTCTTAGCAAAGACAGCAGCAAAAGAGTTAGCACTCAGCTTCTTTAAGTGTTCTTTATTTTTTTGAAAGTAGACTTTGGCGCTTAGTACTAACCAACCCATTAGAAATACTTCTTTTTTTTTTTTTTTTAAATTTTAGGAATTATAATTGGTTTTTTCTTATTATAGTCATACAGCTGGGAACACCTCTTTGTTCTGATTGACATAAGCGAAAACAGTTATTAAATTAGTTTTGGGAAGGAATGAGCATCCTGCTTGACAAGGCCACTTAACGTGCTTAAGCATATATATAATTTTAAATATGAGTTGTTTTATTGCCTGCAGCTGAGGTATATGGAGGTACGGGGATCTATCTGTGTTGAAGTCATTGTGGCATTATTGACAAATATATTTCTGTCTTTGTTTATGGTAACTCTTTACTGCTTTTTACGTAAACTGTTGTTTCTGTTACATAGTTGCAGCTAGCAATTAAATGCTTTTTATTGATTAGGGTGAGAGAAGGAGGTTCTTCAATGCTGGCAAATAGAAACAACCTTCAAATCTCAGTGCTTCAGAATACTGTGTGAACAGCTTTCATAGAGATGCGGTTTTATACCAAATTACTTGAAAAGAAAAATAAATTGCAGGAAAGAAAGTAGAACGGTTGCCTGTGAAGACCTTGTTGCTAGGTAGCTCTGTGTTTAACCTCTATACCTTTTGAATTGTGACCTCTCCTACATTTATTTCAGTTTTGATTCTTGTCTTGAACAGAAGAAACTAATTACTGTAAGTTGATCAACACTTATGATGTAATCAAATGAGCTGTGAGACCATCCAGTTAATTCTACTTGTTTTGCATTAGGGTTAAAGCCGGTTTCCAGTAGAGTGAGGCATTAACCCATTGTAACACATTTGTTTCTTAACACGTTTACAGTACACCAATTTTTTTAAACTTATTTTTACTTAAAATTAAGTTTCGTAAAGATGTTCCTTTTGGTTGGTTTTCTTCTTTCGGGCTGGGGACGTTTGGAGGTATTCAGAGGCTGCCTGACAGGCTTTGGGGCTTGTGTATTTAGGTTGACTGACTTCTGCAGTGGTGTCCTTTTTATTGCAAAGGAGTATGGCTTGTTTAGAAAGCTAACTAATACTTAATTTTCTGGAATTTTAGGAATGCCTTTATTCTGTACAGAAATTCCTAGCATGCTTTGGTCTAATAGGGACAAATGGAGAAATACAATTATATGAGTTAGTCTGCTCAGTGGGCATTATAAACCTCATGACAACACAATAAGTTCCCTGTTACTAAGACATTTCATGTTAAAGGGTTAATCCAATAGTTTGTTTGTGGGACCATCATAACTGTAAAATGTACTGCTGAAGGTGTGTTTGAATTCTTAACCTCTGTGTAGCATATGACGCTGTGCGTGTGTGTACCTGATTAAACTCCTTCCTTGTCTTTTGGCCCTTCTTTCCTGAACTTTACTGACGTACTCTTTTATAACCTGTAGCATATTATTTGTTCACAGTTGACTGAAAGAAGGATATTATGCTATAAGAACAGTGAGCTTATTTGGCCCAATATAGTTTAATACTTTGTTGTGGTGGTTTTTTTTTTTTTTTTACAAAGATTGAGAGAAACTACCTTTCTTTTTGAAGCTCTATCTTAAGCACATAGATCAATGCTTGAATTCTGAATAGCAGCAGCAAATAAAAGTAATTTCACTCCTGAGTCATACCTATGGCTGGCTAGTCAAGTACCAGTGTTGTTTTGAAATTTTATTGCGAATAAATTGCAAATACAGAATTTCCAGATACAAAGTGGATGCAGGCTACTACCTTGGAAATTATTTTTCCCATATTATTTTCTGAAGGTGGACACTAAGTTATCCTGGATGTATCTCTGCAAAATATTAACCCATTCATAGCATCCCTAACTACTTTTATACTGCAAAAAATTTACCATCTCCATTCTCCAGAAAACTTCCAGAAGCAATTAGATCCTGTTGCCAAGCTGTAAAAACCTGACTAAAAATGGTATAGTGCATAGCTGAGACAGAATTAAAAGAAAAGGCCGACTCCTAGACTCTTAAGTTTTGTCTTTTGGCAAAGCAGGCATTCCTTCCATAAGCATTTGTACTTGTTTAATTTGATTTTCTTTTTCTGGCTGAACAGCTAGAATATTTTGTTCTACTCTGGTCTAACTTACCTCAACACATTATTTTTCTAAAATCCTCACTAAGCTTGGGAATGCCACTAATATGGGCTAAAATCTTTAAAAAATGCAAGTGATTTAGGTCAGTCATGTGCAATCTTTTGTTAACTACAAGATTTTTATTTCAAATAGTTTAAACATGACATTAGGTTTAATAGTAACTGCAAAAATCTTCTATTCAGACGGGTCAGTCTGCTGTATTTCTAGTAATACAGCCTAATTAGGTTTACTAGCGGTCACCATGGATAAAATCCACATGAGGTGTATCCAGAGTTCTAAGACTTTGTGTTTCATAATTCTTCCTTATCCGTATCCAGACTTCTAGTTTGATTTAGTTTTGTTACACAGTATTGTAGGTTTCTTTTATTCTTAGGGATCAGCTTCTTAGTGCACCTTCTCGCTGCATCTTTTGGAAAGTTTTTGATCTGGAGCTTGTAGATGTTGTGAACTGCAGGCCATTGTAGGCCATTTTGAGGAAAAAAGCCCAACCATTTAAACATATTTTGTTCAGCAATTTAGTAGAAATGTATGGTAATTCTTCCTGTAGAAAGACTAGGTGAGTTTAGAGTGGCATTCCAAAGGGGAGGGAAAAAGCATTCGTAGATGTTAATAACAATAAGTAGCATTCCAAAGGGGAGGAAAAAAGCATTCGTAGATGTTAATAACAGTAATTACATTTCCTTCAAACGTTGTGGGATTAGGCCAGCAACACTTTGTTGCTCTTTTTCTCGGTCTCTTTTCAGTCTCAGAAGTCTGGGCTTGGAGGACTCTGTTATCTTAGCTCGGGAGCGTGGAAGTACTTCGCTCTCAGAGTGGAGGGTACATGAGCAGTTTTTCTGTGTAAAGTGATTTTCTTTTTTTTCTTAAGTATTCCCTCTCGCTGTTGCCCTTGTTTCGTCCTTTTAATCTTAAAATCCTACCTTATTTTAGGCTTGTGTGACTGTCCTGCTTGTGAGGTGTCCTCACCTGCGGTGAAGGGCCTGCAGGTCTCTATTTCTGAGTTCTTCATCCTTTCCTTTCTGTGTGTTTTTCATGGGTAATGTTATTCCAAATCAAAGCTTTAACGTACTTACCTTCTCTAAGCTGAGGCCTCCTTCTCTTCTTCCCCACTTCCATTCTATTGCTTTTCATCTGAGCAAGGTCTCAGTTTGTCTTTCAGATACGGTATGGATATCCATGTGTCAGAACGATCTTCCCATGGCCAAAATCTTGATTTCTGGATTTGGATTGGTTTTTTTTCTTTGTTTCTCCTCAGCCATCCCCAAGCTTTCATGATTTTGTTGGTCAGGTTCATAAATATAGAGATTGTGTGTGGAGAATGATAACAAAAACTCATCACCTGTGTGAGAAACACACACAGATTTTACCTGCAGGTGCCTTCACACAGCATTTTCCATAAACACCCTGTATATTTCTTATTAGATCCAGTACGTATCAATTGATTTACTAACATGAATAATTTCTTGTAAGCCCTTGTAGAGCTGGGGCCTTGGGCTGTTTGTTCTGGCTGTGAGGAAGAAGTTGTAATCTGTTTTATTCCTGTAGTCTAAATACGAAGAGACTTAATGAGAGTATGGCTTTATCATATACCTAACTAAAATAAAGAAGTGGTAGGAAGGGTGGCAACTTCTGTTACACAACTGCAAAGTGATTTAAGAAAATGTCATTCGCGCTGCGAGGACACCATAGTCCCAAGGTATTTCCTGCTCTTGCTCATTAAAGCTCTTTTACCTTTACCGCTCTGCCTTTTGTAAATAAAGCACTATGTTGTTTGAATGTTTTGCAGGACACATAGTAACAAGAGGAGGAGGAAACAGAAGTTAGTATTTTAATTGTAACTCGCTGGTTTTATCTTGGGTGGGAGCTGACTTGATGGTGTCTTAAGGCTGGCTACATCCACTGATCTCTGTTTTGCTGGTGCTTACGTGGGCAGAGGGACGTAATCCAGGTGAAAACTAACGCTGCAAAAACATGTTGAAATCTCTTGATCCAGTTGTATGAAGAGATTGTACTGGTGTTTGTACAAAGGAGGGGGCTAGGACTGTGACAGCCCAGACTTCAGTGGCTTCACCTACTGTAGCTTCTGTGCTCCAGGTTTAGAGGCTGCCTCTCAGATTCCCTCTAACATACAAGGAAGCTACAATTTTGAACCAAATTTTGACGTTACTAGCTTTTTCTGATAGATATTTGGTGTAGAAGTTCAGTAAGCCTTTTTGTTTCTGTAACAGTTACCAAAACTTCTCTTCTTGCAATGAGAAAATTTCTAATCATGAATAGGGGTCTTCAAAATAGCTGTCTGATTTTGATGATGGCAATTCCTTGGAAAAAGAAAGTGTTCGTGTATTTGTGTGTTTTGTGGTATTTGGCATAGTATCACTCAGTGTCTTTAAACAGTTTTCCTTGTACGTTTTGTAATTGAAAGACAAGGATTCTTATATTAACACACTTGGAATAGTTTTGTTCTATTTCGCCCAACTTTTAGAAAACACTTGACGTCATTCTATTTTGTGATAATTTAAAAGGATCCTTTTATAATTTTTGTACGGACTGACACAAAAGAGAGTTGTTTTTGCTGTGATCTGATATGTTAGAGGGAAATTATAGAAGCTGCTTCCTACGCAAATAGAAATTTGCAGAGAAAATCTTTATCATTTAGCTGTGCTGTTTCTGTCCTAAGATGCTTTATTTTATTGTGTCACTCCACTCCCAATATTGACTATTTTTTTTAGGCAAATTGGTTTTTCTGGATCTAAGTATTTGGTAGGCTGGCTTTTTTGTTTTCTTTATACTCTTGTGTGTTACCGGTTCTTCTGAAAGTAAGGAGTGACTTAATGTCTCCACTGATAATAATCCAGACTCTCAAAAAGCAAATTAAACAGAATTAAGGTTACTAAGAGAAAATGGTATATGATGCGTATTACCACAGCTGGTGTGTATTATTTCGTTAACTTGGTATTTCTTGGTTAACTTGATCCTCGAGTAACACTTTGACTTGAGAGAAGATGATCTGGGAACCAGTTGCTTCTAGTGACATAGTTCCTTAGCTACTTCAGTGAATACCTGTACAAATGCGCCGTTGAGTATGTGCTGCCTGAGCTCATGTTAACACCTGAAAAGTCTCTTCCTGGGTGACTTAGCAGAAATGTCATCTGATCTTATTGGTATTAACCTAGCGCTTTAACTGTCTGGGGGGAAAAAAAGGTGCAGTGGGAGCAAGGAGTTGCTGATTTGCTGTCTAGCTACTCTCTTCTTGAATTTTTACATTTTTACTCCAAAACTAGGATTATTTAATGGAATTAGTATTAGTTATTGACAATATTACATTCATCTTGTGATCCTTGGCACTACCAATAGAAGGGAGTCTCTTCCAAGAAATTCTTGACATTAGTACTTAAAAACTTGCTTTGATTTCGCCATTAAGTTTTCTTCATAAGGGAACAATCCAGTCTCAAGGATTTTTGCTTTATCTTGGTCATGTAGTTTATGTTGTCAGTAAATGTATTTAACCATGTATATGATCATAGTTATAATTACTAAAGCTTTAAACACCCCAAAATCTACATGATATGTTGCTGCACGTTTCTAAAGCCTCGATACATTCAATTCTAAAACATGCTGAATTTGTGGCACTAAAACCTTTCAATGACATCAAACTGTCTTATGATTATTCAAAACTTGTCTAATTTTGTTCCATGTGATCTTGTGATTTTTTTTTTTTCCCCCACCCGCCTTAATTAAGAAGTAGAATGTTAACTGACAATTCTTAGTGATGACTAGCTCATGTTTAGCAAAATTAAATTTTACATTTAAAATCTAGGAGTTGAGCAAATGTTATTCTATATCTAAAAGAACAACAGTTTCTTGCGTTGTGTCTTTCACTTCAGAGAGGGGATCCGTCTTTTGGAGATTTCCTTTTATTTTTTTTTTTTCCTTTTTCTTTTTGTCTTTTCTAGTTTAAGGAAACCATTTTCTCTAATAAGTCACTGTCAGATCTGGTTAGATCAAATTAATTCACTTGTTTGGGGCAAGTATTTTCTTTAGTAAAATAAAGTAGTTTTGATGTTATCCCACTGATTCTAAAGCAATAAAGACAACTGTGTGACCGATATATTTTTGTGGCACTTTTGCTAATGTTAGGCTACCATTTGTTTTTGCTTTTACTTTAGATTTTCAGTTTCTCTCAGGCACACTTTCTCCAGTTCTTTCTGTATTCCGCCCACCCCCCCGCCCCAGCATGTGAAATCATACGCTCTTACAGTGACAGGGTGCGAAGGTCATTCTTAGCACCATTCCAGCATCAGGGTACAAAACCATTTCCTATGGGAAAGCGGCAGAGGAAACTTGCAGGAGATGGAAGATGGTAAATTAAGTAATTTTGGCAAAGCTACAAGGATTTCTTCTTGGTATGCTGATCGTTGTTTTCAGTGACACCCCCACCACCATCCCCCTAAAAGCTTGTGGCAGAATTTTCGTTAGCTTCAAGAGAAGCCAGGTCAAGCATGTCAAACTGCACGTTGAGTTAAGCATAAACACCTGTCACAGGGGTTTGGGGTCCTTTGTGTGTGTGTTTATAAAAGCAATGTAGCTCTTCTGCATTGTGTCATACCTGATGTCCTTTCTCACTTAGAGTATTCAAATAAGACAGAAATATTTGAAGTCTGTGAGTATGCTATTTGCAGGCCATTTTGAGCCCCACAATTTCAACCTAGGACTCTATGAATAAACCCAGATTCTCTTCTTTGTCTCTGCCTTAGTGTCCGTCTCATATCATATTCTTCTATGCCTGGCACTTGAGGACTTAGGTGCTGTTTTTTCCCTGCTGCTTTTTTCTCTTTTAGAGAAGAACAGGCTCTGCAGTGAAAGGCACGTTTCCCAGCCATAGGTGGTGTGTCAGGACTTCAGAAAGTTAAGACGTCTCAATGGGGAAGGATTCACTAGTGGATCTTTAGGAAGGAGGACTGTCTATCAAGATGAGTATGTATAAAATTATTAAGTATCAACTCACATGGCATATTTAGCAGACTGTGTGTGTATACATAGATATAGATTATATGTCTAGGAAAACATATTTTTTTTACAATAAACTTATACAGACTTTGAGTGGTAGGCGTTGACTTAGAGCCATGAGCCAAAACTGTGATGTCTGTCTGGTAGGAAGAAGAAAGCATTTGTAAGCCAAATTCTGCTCTCATTTAATGGAGATAAACGTGAAGTTAATTCACTGATTCCTGTGTGATATTAAAGCAGTTCGTATTTGCTGCTGAGCTTTTAAAGAAAGCAAAGCCACTTACTTGAGGGCATTAACTAGTTAAGTATTTAGAACTAGAGGGCAAGTACTGTAGCTTTTTCTAGATGTCCAGAGAGAATATTTCCTTTATTTTGCTTTAATTTTTTAAAGTATACTTTAAAAATGTGTATTTCTTTCCAAGTTGGGAGGGTTCTAAATGTTCTTGTCTTTCAGTAGTATGATTCCTGGTGAGAAAGTAATTTACAATGATACTGGGCACTTGTGTATATTGCCTTGAAAATCTGTTTGAGAAAAGTGGGTGGTTATTAGCATCTTAAATACCTCTGCAAAGAAGTGGAGGCAGAGCTGTGATTTGTTGAAGGCCATTCAAAAATTCAGCGGAAAAGCAGTTTCTAGGATCCAGGTTTATGTGTATGTTCCTTCCAAATTTTTTTTTTCCAAAGTTTTTGAAATGTTTACTGTGGAAATTCCTGAAGGTGTGGGTGGTTTGTAACTTCTGTGTGTTTAAGTGCTGTATTTATTTGCTTAAATTTTCAGCGTACTGTTTGGGTATGCTTTTTCTTGGTGTCGTTACTCGAGAAAGCTTGGAATCTTTTTTCTGTGATCTTGTTGCTGTGATGTCCTCTTTCCTCCCTCTCCTGTAACTTTAGCATTGTACAGTTCCGAGCAGTGGCAATTGTTTTATTTCTCAAAAGGGAAGTGCTCTTTTCTGCAGTGGTCAGGTGGATGCTTGCCAGAATTGTGTTTTGAGCAACTGTTTACGTATGTTGAACTTGGACCTCCACAAAAATTGAACTTCTTCTAACTCATACAGCAGTTTGTACCTCACCTTTCAAAATCTCTCCTGCAGCTCCACGAAGTACATGCATGCCACTGGTATTTCAGAAGAGTTTTCCCAGAGTGTCTGAGTATCTCAAATAAAGTGTCATGTGTACATTTAAATCTCATCTCATACTTACAATTTAGGAGATGGGTCTGCAATGACTCCTACTGTGTGTAGGGCTTGCTTAGCTTGAGTGGACTTTGGGGAAGACTGTTGTTGGTGGTGTTGGAGCAGGTAACTGTTAGGCTGCAAAATTCATTCAGAGAGGAGAAAGGGATTTGTATATAACATTGCTACACTAGAAACTTTTCCCATAAAACTTCGTATGCTTTCAGGAAGTCAGATATGGTGACAAGAGAGATAACCAGAAACTCTTGATTATAATCTTCAGCTAACACTGGAAATTATCTCCTGGAAAGCTGTATGTGCATAGGTACCGCTCAAAAAAGTTTTAACTGAAGGTTGAGGCAAGTCCTCTACAACCTTGTATTTAGTCATCAGTTGAGGTAAAAAAGACAGTATAGGTAGGCAGTTTCACAGTATGGTTACTTCTGTGGATCAGGAAATTCCTCCTCCCTACCCCTCCACCCCTCCTTTTTTCTGCCTGGTCCTCCTGAGTATCTGCTTCCTGCCTGTTCCCACTGCACTCTGAATCACCCTGCGAGGAATTGATTTTAAAGCAACTCCACTAAGTAAAACTCAACTTTCCATTAAGAATGGATGCTCTACACTCTTAGTTAACTTTGTTTTGGTGTTTTGTGTTTAAGGACTTCTGAACACGTTCTGTAGGGTGCCCTGAGGTTGGTCAGTCTGTTTTTACAGCAACTTAGTCACAAAAATGCTGAATTTTTTCTTTTTTAAATAGAAAGAAAAATTCAAGAACTATTCATGAGATACTACTTCGCACATAGCAACTACCTCCCAGGCACAGTGTAATTTATGTAATACATAATGCTTTGCACCGGAAGTTATCATAATTTATTTATGGGGGAGTTTGTTTAATAAGGATATTTCTGAGTGATTTCACTGTCTCATTATAATTTGCCTTTACTTTGTGTTTTGTTTGTGCAGAAACATTTTGTACAAATTGCTGTAATTTGTCTTTTTGCTCTGCCAGATTCAAATGGCAGAAGTTCTTGAAGTGTCCCAAGGTACTTATTTATGATATACCTGGAATAGAGAAATTGGAGAGCAGGTATTGAGTTTCAGTGAAAGTATGGTAAGGGTTGGAATTTGCCTTCCATGGCCTACTGCCATAGCCAGTTCTTGTGCATACTTTCTGGATGTGGGGAAGCAATAGCTGTTCCTCTACTGTTGCACATTTAATATCTGTAAAATGACAGTGATTTAGGGTTCTCATTCTTGATTCAATACAGTAAGACTTTAGAAACTTTCCTCCTGTTCTTTCTTTTGCAGTCAGGTGTGGAAGGTCATGAATTAATCTGCGCTTTGAGGTGATAGGCTTTACTAAAATGAATTTGTTTCCTTGCTAGTCTGTGGAGAGTAGAATTTGGGGTTGTAGTCCGGTCTTGGCTTCATTAGCAGATGGATAGAGAAAAGAGTAACTTTTAATGAATGTTTTGATTGCTTAAAGTGCTCTTTCTTGAAAAAAAAGTATTAACAAAGTATTAGACTTCAGTCTGACCATATGACATCTGAAGTAATGGATAGTCATTCACATCGGTGTAAAATCAAAGGCAGTCAGAACAGTTTTAAAATTTTTTCTTTGGTATGGAACAGTAACATCTGAATGAAGTGCAAGCTAGTGCAAAACCAGATCCTGCATCAGTATTTGTTTTGGAGAGCTTCAATAGCTCATTTGTGGTTTTCCCGCTTGTAAATAATGCAGTTATCCCATCTCCTGAACTTGTATTTTCTGCTGATGAATGTATCTGTGTCTCTGAGCTATATTAAGGAAGGGTATAGAGCCAGTTACTTGCTGATTTCTTGAGCTAAATCCCAATTTGCACAGAAGAACTTCATGTTCTCCTGGAGGTTCTTGGGTCCCTTTCCCCTTCTCTTCTCAATCCCATGTAACAGAGGAAGCTTTCTTGTCTATAATACTAATATAGTAAGCCCCTTCCATTTTGTGAGCTCAGTAGTGTAGTATGTGAGCTGCAGATTAAGTGGGGAGTAATTCCTTTACTCACCCCTTTGAATGCTTTTTTCCCTCTTGCTTCTTGTGCCTTTAACTGGTAGCTGAGACTGTATTGCTGTGCTCAAGAATCTCCTAGGCTTTGTTAGCATAGTCAAAATAATCTTTGTTTTAAGGTGCCTTTCTGCACCAAGCACAACAATACTTCTCCTGTGCGTCGATTTAATTCCTCAAAAGTGTTACTGCAGACAGTTGCACTGGAAAAGAAGAGGCATCTTCTTGTAATCCCTCTTGTGATTTCATTAACTGCATACTGTGCATCATTTTGGGGGCTTATTAGCTGAGAAAAGTAGTTAGGATTCAAAACTTAAATACTTTAAATAATCCATTAATATTTTTCTTTCTGATGTTCTTCACAGTGTTAAGAGAAAGACAAACACAAGAAAAGTCAGTGATAATTTTTCTTTCCTTTTCCTCTCAAGCCTGATAGCTCAGGAAGGAAACCTTACCATGAAAAGAGAATTTGATCCATCACCATTTCAATGGTATTGCAGAACACTGGCCTCCTGGTTGTCTTCAGGGCGTTGCCCTCTGCTTAGCTTCTGCACAAGTGCAGAACATATAGATGGTGGTTCAGAACCCTTTTTCCATGTTTGCTAAGAGTTATGAGTCATTCTTAAACCTTAGCATTTTGATGTGACCAAAATGTTCCTCTCTTCCCGCAGTATAAGTACCTTGCTTTTGAATGGCTTCAAATCAATGACAGGAAATGTAGGACCAAGTCTTGCTTATCTAATTCTCAGAATTTTTCCAAGTGTAGGAGTGATTGCCCTTGAGCCGTTTGGCCTGGGATGCTGTTTCTCCTGAATTTGAGGATTTTGTATTATATGTGAAAGCGTGCCCACTGCCTGGCAAATTTCTTCATCTCAAGCAGTCTCTAATAAGACCAGGAGCCAGTCCTACCTGTCATTTAGAAATGCAAGGGCTAATTAATGAATATGTTACTGCTTTTTTGCTTGATATCAACTGATACTTTGAAAGCACTTGTGGAAGTAGAATCCTTTCACACTCACTGGATGTTGAGCATTTTTGCCCAGCCTTTTGGTTGCTGTTTCAGTTTCATAAAGATTTACAGCTCAGCTGCACAGTTTGACATCCGCACACCTGAGGGCAGTGAACTGATAGTAGGGTGAAATATATCTACGATAGCAGCAAGACTAGCTTAAGAAGTTGAAGAAGATGGATTGTGTAACTGTACCTTGTTGAGTGGTCAGGAGATTTTTATTTATCTCTTTCCCAGAAATACAACACCAGATCCTAATAGTGTAAGAATGGAGTAAAGAAGGGCAACATTGGTGTTACAAAGAAATTTACATGGTGTTCTTTGTGCATCTATGAAGTAATTTGGCTGCGTAAAAGCTTGAGCTAGTTCTGGTTTTGCATTAAAGGTCAAGGAATTCCTTCTAGTCTGAAAGGAAGGAAATGTAAGTATCACTTCTAGCTTTAGCCAAAATAGTCCATGTTGTACTTTATTCTCAAATGGGAAGGTAAGATGCATTCCAAATTGCAATGGGGAGTCTTTCTGGGAATTGCTTTGCAGGTTAATGGTGTTCCTTTCTATACCTTTCTCTATTTGAGGGCATTTGAGCGTAGAATATGAAGCATTAGAAGCCAGGAAGAAGGAGCTGCAGACAGCCAGTCTCTGCAGAGCCCCTGAACACGTGTTGTTCTAAGCACGCTGCAGAGAAGAGAGGGAGGGATGTTCGATGCACCTTCCAGGGGCTCTGCCAGGTGTTAGGCCTGGGGGTGTCCACTTCAGAGGACTGGTAGAAACTGGGTTTAGGGAGCAACTTAAAGGTGATTTTTGTGTAGCTGTATCCTGAATGTAAGTGGATTTTGCATGAAAGCTTTGACATTATTTAAGTGATTAAGTAAAAATTTCTGAAAATTTGTTTTGTTGCTAATATGTATCTATGATAGAAATACCAAAAGAAATAATTAAAATTGTATGAACACAAACCTACAGTATTAACAATCTATCTGTGTGCATCCTATCTATGGTGTTTTCCCTGCCCCGCCAGCACCTGTTTTGCGTATCCCGTAGGACAGTAGGGCTCTGGAAATTCAGATTTTGTTGGGGAGTAAACTGTCAAATTTAGCAGTTATGTAGTGAATGAAGTTGTGGTTTGCCGAAAAGGAAAATGTTTTTTATGGGGGAATTGAATGATGCTACGTAGAATTTGATTCTCTTTCTGACTGTTACAGAGGTTTTTTTTAATGTGATGCTGGATATTAACCACGTATTCTGTATGTAGCCACTAATTGTGTGTTCATCACCATATGGATCAGTTAGATGACTTCATGTGGTTTGATGAGAAGAGATACTGAGAACTCTCAGCTGTCACTGAAATCAGTTGGAGCTCTGCTTTAAACTGTAAAGCTCTATACAATGCTACGTGCTCTAAAAAGTTCATATTTGGAATTCTAAAATTATTGGTTAATATTGGATGACTACTTTTCCCCTTAATGTATTATGTCCTGATTCCTTTTGTCATAAAAGTGATAATATGACTGGCTTTTGGAACGGTATTTTGAAAGATAATATATTTACAATCCTGCCGTAAAGAGTCCATTTAAAAAATTTTGTGAGAATTAACAAATCTTGCTGCAGAATAAATAAGATGTACTCTTTTCAGGAACCACCCAAATATATCTTATCTGAGCATTGAAAAGGTCGTAGACTGTCATCATTCTTATGTCCATGCCCTCTAGTTTGTCACCATCCCAGACTTCTTCAGCATTGATGTCTTAGCCCATTCTTGGGTTTTTTTTTTTTTTTTTCCTTTGACTCATCTTTATCCGGTCACAATTTTGTTCCAATGAATTGTCTTTTGTTTGTGGTGTTTTGTTTTTTTTTTTTTTAAAAACAGGGTATTCACTTTACAAATTGCACATTATAAGGCATGGATGGAAATTATAATATATTTATTCTACCTACTTTATTGTTGCAGCTGTTTTTGATTAGAACAGCCAGTTTCTTTGAACATAACTCATACAATTTTTGAAAACAACTTCTGTTTTGGAAGACATGAGTAGGATTTTTCTGAATTAAAATGAGGTGTGATGGAGCTACTGATAGATGAGGAAAGGGAAAAATCTCTGTAAAAGAAGTGGTGACAAGTTTCGTTTGGCTTAGTCTCAATGTCACTATGTTTTGTAGATAACTAAGGAGAGGGTGTACTGTGCCTAAAATAAGATAGTCTGTGTGTTAGAGAAGTAGGCGCATTTTAGAGCGCGTGTTTAAAATTCCTGTAGATTCAGTGAGAGTATGTAATTGTATTTAAAGGCTTTCAGAGAGGGATCCTGTCTGCCTAAATTAGAGGCTTGCTGTCATGTACTTCTCTCAACCTTTAGGAGAGCATAGTTCAGCTTTTGCATAGTGCATCTGTCAGTTTGCCTTATCAACACTTTGCAGTTGATGCTGTTGTGTCTTTGAACACCCAAAGGTAACTCTAAAGCCATAGTCCAAAGTATTTTTTCTTCTTGTTCATTTGAGGGAGGGGTGATCCGAGGGAAGCTACAGCTGCAAGATATTTCACTGTTTAAAGTAAGTGCCTCAGCCAGTAGGGAAGGAAGCCAGTGTTTCAATTCCAGCTCCAGTCACTTATGGCTAGAAGACAGCATCCAGGCCCAAAGATAAAGGACGTTCTGTATCTCTTCTGCTTCACCATTTTTGGGAAAAGAGTACTATGTTTTCCTTCTCTAGTGGTAGGCTTTGTAGTAGGAACATACGTTTTCCAAACCTTAAATTAAGAAGAAGCATAGCACCGATTGTCTTTCCAAAATTGAAAGTATTGCTTTTTGTACTTTCTTCTTTTAAAATCTCACTGCTACAGAACAAAAACAAAGCAAGCTGTGTCTCAGTTAAGCACAAGAATATTTAAAGCTGCACTGCTGCCATTGTGCTGCGTATCTGGTATAGGAAAAACCTTCCGTTTGATGGAGATGTGGGCATCTTGAGCCCCTCTTCTCTGCCTTGGTAGGTACACTTCTAGCCCTGGTACTCTTGCTCAGATTCAGAGTGCAGAACAGAGGAAGAAAGCCTTCAACAGAGGCAACAGAGAGAAAACCTTCAATAATGGCCAAATCCTTAATCCTTACATCCATACAGCTACTTCCATGCTGTTTGGAGAAAGGAAATGAACAGTATACAGGTTATGCTTTAAACTGCTTCCATGTTACTATTTCATCAGCAGCCTCTCTTTCAAAGTTTTGCTTGCCCCTGGGGATCCATTACTGTCATCTTTTTCAGACCCTAAGCTTGGAAGGTTGGACACCATGCACTTTGCACTAGGCTTGAGCTCTCTTTGGGTAAAATCTTTCATTTAGGCATACTTAAATTAATACCAGTATTGGATACTCAATCCATAGAGTTCCTGGCAGCCTGTCCATATTCAGTGTAGAGGTAGTGCTCTACCTGGAAAGATGCAGGTGGTAATGGTTCAATTATATAGGAGGCAAAAAGGTTGCTGAACCTTGCTAATTTGTGCAGAATGATGCAGATCTAGCTAGGGAAATTCAAGACAGATTTTACTGGTGAATTAATGTGATTTTTCTGATAGTATTTTCAGATTTCTTCCGTAGAAGTAGTCCGGAAGCTGGAAGAGCAATACTTCTGTTCAGTCTGACAGTAAATTTGCAGGGTATGGGGAAATTGTCTGCAGGACCTTCTTAATGGTATTCTTTTAAAGAGTGAATTTTCATGGTATAGGTTTACCATATCAAGTTTACCTAAAAGAGAAAAGAATTGGCACAATCTTGTATTTTATTTTCTGCAATGTTTTATGGCTGTATCAGTCCTCATGTTTGATTATAATCAAATTCCTGATACTTGATTTCTCTGTTCTTTAGTTGCAAAATGTGGGCAACAGTTGATATGTGCTCCTCGGGAGTCTTGAGACTTCCTTAGCTGAAGTATGTGATGCGCTTTGGAGAACTGATGTGAAATATAATGTTTAGTATTGAAAGCCATAAACTAATAATTTAATCTGGATCTCTGTCATACCCTTCTCTGTTGATAGTCTCAGGGGAACAAAGGGTTCTTAGAACTAATTGAAGTGAATCTTTTGGAGTTTCCAGTGAATGAAGCTCAGAGAGAACACTGGGAGAGGCCAGGTCATGGCCTGTCTACCCTGTATTCATGGGGAAACTAAACTCTATGCACATGGAAGGGCTAAATTGCACTTCAGAGCTGTTTCATTTATTTTTAGCTGCAAAATACTCGCCTTTTAATCAGAGGTTTATATGAAGCGTTGTGCAGTGTTGCTGCCTGCTTAGTTCTGTGAGAAGGATTTAATCTACAAATGCACCCATGCTTACCACCTTGAGTGAAGGTATTTAAACTATCTATATTTTGGTTGTGGGTTTTTTGTTTTTTTTTTTCTGGCTGCAAGCCCATTTCAGGTGAAAATGTGAGAAGTGGCACAGTTACAGAATCCAGAAGAGATCTGAAATGGTTCAAATGTCTTGGCATTTCTTTTAGAAGACGGTCTGTATCATCTGTTGATGTATTCAGATCTAGTCAATGTTTTTAACTATTGTCAACTACTTACGTGATTTTTGTTTGTGAGGAAACAGTAAAGCTTGTACTGAAAAGAATCCTTTAAGTTGAACATTTCTATTCTTAAGAACTAAAGCAAAATCCTCGTGATCGTATTTTGGTGTTACCAAAGAGCTACCTGAGGTATTCATCCACATTTTGACTGCTCCTAAAGTAAGCACCAAAGAAGAAACGCTGCAGCTTGTCCTGTCTTCACTGTTGATCTCATGCAATTGAACAAAGTGATACAGTAATCATGTCAGTGTTGATATTTTATAAGCAAAATGTTGTTTTAAGGAGCACCTATGAAATTTGATTATTTCAAACTCAAATGAAATTTTTGTAAAATAATGGAAACGTCTCAATTGGCATGCGATACAGAAAAGGTGTGTGGTTTTTTGATGCAATTTACTCTAGCTCCCATGTCTACATGCAAAAGTCAGTTACCTTAATAGACTTGTACAAACTTCTGAGTTTAGGCGAAGACTCTGTCATTGCCCGATTCATAATATTTACAAAAAGTCACTCTGTGTGCTCAGATATGACTGCGGTATCATGCAAAGCTTGTTAATTAAATAATGTTTTTTAATTGCTTTTGAGATAAATTTCTGTTTTCTAGCTGCTCTAACAAAAGATAAATGGCTTTTCTGTTACGTGTAGCCACTTTCTAATGAAACAGTTGTACATACTGATTTTCTAATACTTTTTATTTAGAAATCTTGTGGGCATTTACAGATATATGGATAGTTGTGTGAGAACAAAGCACGGTCCAATATAAAAATAAGTGTTAAAATGTGAAAAAGTAAGTGTGAGTTTATTTAATAACTGCTGCTGATCTGCTGTCCATTCAGGTAAAATAGGAGTTACAGACTTTTAAAATATATATTTATACACATTTTTAAAAAAATAGAAATAAACCAAAATATGTGTTTTTATACACAGAAAGTCTGCAATATATAAAGAAAATTAGAGCTATATGAATGTCTAAGTACTTTGGTGTGTGACTTTTTTATTTTGCAAGGCAGACTGTCAGCTGGGTTTTCTTGTGTGTTTTCTTGTTTTAGTATTTCTGAAGGCTTAAAATAAAAAATATTGTAAAGAATATTTGTGAATTAAAATCCGGATCATTTATGAATATATTTTAGTTTTGGAAATTAAATTGGGGGTAAAAACTGAAGGAGGATGTTGCAAAGATTAAAAATATATATAATTTTTAT
>NW_009190791.1:0-547 GCF_000690835.1 Fulmarus glacialis
CTCCCTCAAAAATGTTACATCTGGTAGGCGATTGGAACTGAGTTTTTTGGAAGTTAAAAGTCTTCCCCTGATTGATTGTGTGCCATGCCAAGAAGTGATTTTTCTCTACAAGCATCATGCTGTCCACCCCATAATATCCCAGTGGTAGAAGAAGGCCCAACATAAATGTGATTTTGAGCAGCGTTGAAAAAATGGGGGAAATAACCTTTGCAGGCCTCGATATCCAAAGCTTGGGGAAGTCTACTTAGTTTCATGGTTAAAAGATTAAGAGTCTATGAAACCCAGCAGTGCATCCCCCCCGCCCCCTACAAGTGATCGCTGGAGTGACCCTGTTGGGGGGGAGAGAAAGAGAAAGACATGGCACGTCCGCACACAAGGAAGTCCTTGGGTGACCAGCCCAGGATTGCAGGGCCCCTTCCTGTCCGTGCGGCCAACATCCCTTGTCTGTGCTGCACCCATGTGGCACTTGAGCTGAGTCTTCTGCCCACCACCTCTGGGTGCTGTGACCTCTCCTGCATTACCAGCCGCTACTGTGGCAGGAGGGGGG
>NW_009190791.1:653-1108 GCF_000690835.1 Fulmarus glacialis
TCCATTCATCAGGAGAACCTTAGAAAATTACGACTTCCGTAGAAGCTACATCTGGGCCTGGGGCAGGTCAGGGCCACCATAAAAGCCAGCCCAGCTCCTCGCTCTCTCATCCACTTCTCTTGCCTCCTTCTCCTTGGGAACCAGGTGAGTCTGATGCCTTTTCCCCACAACCTTTTTCTGTTCAGGAGATGTGTGCTCCTCCATCCCATGCTGGGTCATGGTGCTACTTGAGAGGGGGAGGAAGGGTGAAGGTCTGACTCAAAGTGTATCGAAAAGTTGGCTGAGAGGGCGCTTCTTTTAGGAGATAGTCAGCAGCCTCTTTGAGCCTGGCAACACTTTGCAGGAGTGTGTCAGGATGAGGCCAAGAAACCCTTTGGGCTCACTGGCCAGGTCAGCAGGTGCCTTTGAAACACTCATGGCAGGGTGACAGACTTGTGGTGGGGTGCTCCTCACCT
>NW_009190792.1:0-2297 GCF_000690835.1 Fulmarus glacialis
GCCTTGTTGAACCTCGTACAGTTGGCCTCCGCTCATCGATCCAACCTGTCCAGGTCCCTCTGCAGAGCCTTCCTACCCTCGAGCAGATCGACACTCCCGCCCAACTTGGTGTCGTCTGCAAACTTACTGAGGGAGCACTCGATCCCCTCGTCCAGATCGTTGATAAAGATATTGAACAGGACCGGCCCCAAAACTGAGCCCTGGGGAACACAGCTTGTGACCGGCCGCCAACTGGATTTAACTCCGTTCACCACAACTCTCTGGGCTCGGCCGTCCAGCCAGTTTTTTACCCATCGAAGAGCGTACCTGTCTAAACCGTGAGCCGCCATCCACTCCTGGCATCACTCAGAAGTGCGTGAATGGGACTGGAGGTGTAGGGTGGCACCAGCTTCCAATCAAGATGCCACTTGATCGTCTGTAATATGTATACAGGTACAGAACAACAGATGTGCTAACTAGCTGTTTGCACGTGTCTGGGCAGGAGGCATTTTTTCCTGTGCAGTGTGGTACAACACTGGAGATGAAAAAACTAAACTATAACATATCACTGTAAGTAAGGGCAGACCATGTAGGGTGAAGCAGAGACAGAGACGAGCTACGGTCCTCCCACCAGTACCACTGTCACTCCGGCATGTGATGAGAGCAGCAGGCTTCTCTATTGCAGCCATGGCAGTGTGTTGCTCTGTAGGTATTCTGTCATGTTAGAAGAAAGCAAAAGAATATCCTGGAAAGAAAAAGTCATTCTGATCGCTCTTTCTCACTGCTGAAATAGTTGTAACTACACTAGAGACTAAGAGCGAAATCCAGCATCAAACTATAGGAAGAGCCAGAGAAGTTTCATATCTCTTTCCAAAATATTTTCTTTGTTGCAAACTGTTCCTCCATAAATGGTACCTCCATGTAAGTGAAGGAGCCTGTCATGGAAGCACAGATAGCTGCCACAGATGAGGAAAAGTCTGATGGTCCACTGCAATACAGAGATCACTTCAGGCATATCTTTCTTCACTGCAAATTGTTTGTCTTTAAATAAAGTGCCTTAATTTCTCTGTTTCCTTGTCTATAAAACGGAGATACTGCCTTCCTGTATGATAGTAGGTTATATTAGTAAAGCATTTTAAGGTGATTAAATGGCTTGTGCTATGGAAATGGAGATTATTACCATGTTGAAACTTGAAGGTACTGACCTTGACAAAAAGGTAAGAAACAGCCTGCCTGCATGATCAAGCAGCATTAGTGAAGCCAGCACTTCACTTTCATGATGCTGAACTGTAATATAATCATCTCTAATGTAGCTGTTAGAGGAGCTTCCCAGCCTCACTGGGAGAACTTGCTTAGGAAGGTCTTTTCTATGGCATGCAATTACAAAATGAGAATGCGAGGGAGGGTACGCGATGAATGAAAACAAACATGATTCTAGGGACAACTGTTGGTGGTTAATACTCGACCATTACTTCTTGACAGGATTAATGTCTTTCTAATCACACTAATCCCTTCTGATAACTTTATCCATAATCCATCTATTTCAAAGCAACATCCAGATGGCTTCTGGTGGAGAGGAAGACAAAATAAACATGCAGAATGGGGTCTTAACAGCAGGTTTTTCTATTTTCCCTTTCTGGGGATATAGGTTTTCATCTTGAGACAGGTCCAAAAATGTGCTTTTTATCAGACAGCAACAGAAAAAACTACAGAATTGCAGAGAAGATAGAAAGTTCTATTTTTATCTGTAAATAAAATACTTCATAAGTACTCTGATGCTTCTCAGTGACAACCAGAACAAGCCTAGAGGTGCTCATAAGGGGTTAGCTACTCGTTTGCATGCAACTAATTAGATTTCCAAGATACTGAAGGAATTCCCTTCCTTATTACGTCAAAATTGCTATAGTAGTTTGGGGGGTTTTACACAGATTTCTCTCAAAGCAGACATGAAACTTACTAAATAGTTTCATTGGTTTCTACTATTATCAATATTTTAAACAACCTAGTAACTGACTTTACATTTTTAATGAGTCACATATAATAATAATTCCTGGAGTTGTTGAGGTCTTCCTCTTCCCTTCTAGTTTCCTCTTAAAAGCTTCATCTAGGTTTCATTAGATCTTCCACTGATCCTGGCTTCGCTCTTCACCTTCCTCCTTCAACAAGGACCCCATAAAGTAGTAATTTATTGTAACCTTTCATAAATCACATGGAGACTGTCCAAAAAAAGTAAACAAACTTTAATCAAGCCATCCTAGATAAAATAATTTAGCTAGAGGTTTTTTTACTAACAATCAGCAATGAAACAATTGAAGTCT